>NW_016908778.1:77533-87572 GCF_001483705.2 Eufriesea mexicana | reverse complement strand
GACTAGATGAAGGAATTTAATTTAAATACTATTTTTTAAATACTAATAATTTAAAAAAATTATTTATTTTAAATAGTAGGAACTATTTTAAAAAGACAGGTATCTTTACGAATCAAGAACGTGGATTTAATCAGTCTAACCTCAGTTACGTCTCACGAACAGCTGATTTTAGGAATTCGGTTAACATCAATATAAAAGTGATGACTATTTCAGTGACATTTAAGTCGTGATATCCAAATTAACAATTTTTCGACGTATATTGGTAGATACCACTTTTTATAGGAAAAAATGCAGTTAGAAATAAAAAGCGTCCAACAGAGTTAAGAACAAAGTTGTCCTTCATATGTCCTTCAGGTGTTTATTTATAAACAAAATGTATAATATCGGAGTTTATTCCCCTTGAAATTATTTTATTTCTGTTTAAGTATTTTTCGCTTTGTAATTACGGTAATTACGGTAATAAGGGTAATGGAAATTATTATGATATTACGAATAGCATTAATAGTATAATTACTATTAATAATAATTAATAGAAATAGTAATAATAATTACAATAATAATAATATAATTAAGGTTGTAATATCAAGTGAATCGTATATATTTAATCACACTTAGCATGTCAATCGTTACGATAAATTCAATGAAACTGAGCCAAAAATTTCCAAACCATTTGCACTATTTTATTTTATGGATTTTGGCCACATTCTTTTTTATATTTTTTCTTTCGCAAAGTTAGTTGATTTTGGCACTTGTGGCTCTTATTTAAGAAAAAGAAGGAAGAAAACGAAAAATTAACCTAATCTAACCTAACCCAAACATTTTCAAACTATTTGCACTACCTCATTTTATGGATTTTGACCAGGTTCTTTTTTATATTTTTTTTTTTGCAAAATTAGTTGATTTTTGCGCCCGTGACTCTTATTTAAGAAAAAGAGGAAAAGAAAAAGAAAAGGAAAACCTAACCTAACTTAACCTGAACCAGAAGTTTTCAGATCATTTGCACTACTTTATTTTGTGGAATTTGTCTACATTCCTTACTTTTCTTTTGCAAAATTAGTTGATTTTGGTACTCGTGCTTTTTATTTAAGAAAAAGAAAAGAAGAAAAGGAAAACTTAACCGATTTATCTCGTACGTAATTTCTCTCGACGAAAATTTATAGTTTTGTGGTGATTCGCACTGCGTATGCCAGCGCTCGTCGCGGCGGCCGGGACAATAATCTCGGCGTCGTAGAAGGCCACGAACTGATCCCGGGTCTTCTGTCTTAGGAGCTTTTAAAGCTGCCGAGTGTGCACGGAAAGGGTGGAAAAGAACCGCCAACCCGCGCGCGGGAAAACTATGTTTCCGCGGGAACCGTTTGCGCGGGAAAGTCGTGATGACTGCAAAGGGGGGTCGTAAATCAAGCGAGACGTTGGTCTGCAACATCACTGCCCGGTCCCAAACTAATCCCCGGCATGACATTGACGATTGCCAATGCCATCCCGGGGACAATGCCTGCTGGTCTGCAGTGACTGCTGGTACGTTTCGGAGACACACCCGGTGTACACTCGGCCCTAATTTACCTGCTCCTTTGACATGGGCGTAGTGGCGGAATCTTAGCCGCCACAGTTTATGTATTAGAGAAAAACTATCTATAGACGATAGCCGAAGATAAAATAAATTTTGTCGAGATAATTCGTAGTTAGCAGTGTCGACATTAAGAGAAAATATTTTGTAAGAAATAAAGCATCTGTTCGCATGTTTCTAACAGGGAGGTGTGCGATGCAATCGGAGATCTTGACGGCAAAGATGGCGCCAGCGTCTACTGCATGGACAAGTGTCTCGTTTATCCACCCAGCTGTCCCTCTCATCGCTGTCGCTGTTACTAAACGAATTTTGATTACATATTCGACGATAATTTGGCTACGTTCAGAATTATTGCAACTTCTCGATGGGTTGCAGAGAATTATCTTTAGTTCCGACCGATATTAATTATTCTGTGATTTTGCACGTATATTCGACGATTAATGGTACAAAATTTTTATTAAAATTTGTATTTTGACAACACTGTTCATTAGCGAGAATAGAAATTGAATAGCCGTCCTCAAGCGTCACCAGTTATAAGGAATGTAATTAACATTTTTGTACAATTGTAAATAACGTGACGCAGAACTGATTTGTTAAGTAACTTTGTCGATTTTGATAATGACTTTACACTTTTGTATAGGAACACGACTGATATCGTTGTATCGAACAACTTCCATACCGTCCATGAATAATTTTTATTTTCTGACAATCTAGTATTAGTACTTGATAATCGTAATCGCTATTTTTCCTACTTACTTTTCTACGCGATGAATAAGTACACGATGATTGGTCATTTTATTGAAAATATGTAATATTTATTAAATTGAGAAATATGTTACTGAGAGATTACTCTTATGAGAGATAAAATTATTTGGTTCATTAAAATATTGTAAGAACATCGTCTGTTTCATTATTATTATTCTGTCATTGACATAATTGTTTACGGTAGTTATATACGAAGAGGTATATTTGAAAAGACTTGTATAACTATTTTTAAGATTAATTTTCATTTTAGTTAGTGAAAAAGATCGAAAGTTCGAAATCTTGTTACTAACAGAAATGAAATTATTTCTTACTTTAGTTTTTCGAAAATACGAAGATTGAAATAAAAGTTGATACGCTCATATGAAAATATGTATTTGGTTTTTTTAAATTATAAATAAAATGTCCTTTTTTTATTTCTTCTAAAATATACGAATTAAAATAAAAGTTAATACGTTTATGCGAAAAGTAAATTACATTTTTTGAAATTATAAGCGAAGTTTTGTCTTTCTTTTTTTCCAAAATTCGAAAATTGAAATAAAAGTTAATACGCTTATGCGAAAAGTAAATTACATTTTTTGAAATTATAAGCGAAGCTTTGTCTTTCTTTTTTTCCCAAAATTCGAAAATTAAAATAAAAGTTAATACGTTTATGCGAAAAGTAAATTACATTTTTTGAAATTATAAGCGAAATTGTGTCTTTCTCTTTCCTCTAAAATTCGAAAATTGAAATAAAAGTTAACGCGCTCGTGAAAAAAGCCTACTCCATTTTCTTCAAATCGTAAATTTGGTATCAGGAAATGGATAATATACGACTAAATATACGTTTTGGAGTACAAATGTGTAAATAAATACGCGAAACTTACGTGTAAATGCAAAGTATATATTTGTATAGTAAAACTATATGTACAGTAAACATATGTACAGTAAAACCTAAATAGGCTTCTGTTCGCTTAAATGGTCAACAATTTGTCTACTTAAATAACTAAAAGTTATCCTCACTGTAACATTATTTACAATTCATAATTGATAAAATTTGTATTTTAAGACTAAGTCGGTATAAATCATCGTTGATGAAAGAATTTGTTGTTTAGTATATTTAGTAGATTAAGAAATGGGTCATGAACAAAAGCAAGTGAAGACGATGAGAATTGTTAGACATAGATAACGAAACATAGAAAGTAAACCCTTTTTTAACGACGACGGTGCTGCCTCTAACGACAATTTGCGTACATATTCTAACGGTGTCGATTACGACTCAATTACTAATTTATTACTGAAACAAGAAAAACAAAGTTATTATATTACTTTATATAATTAATTTTATTATATAATATTATATTATTTTATATAAGTAATTTATATTACTACGCGACAATCATCTCAGCACGAAAGAACAACAGAACTCTTAGTTCAACTAGTTAATGTATTAAGTAACTTATCGTGACTACGATATTTCAGATTATTGGGGCCCTAGGACCGCACGTCCTAAGTTAAGTGGGGGACTGTTCTGTATCTTTATTGCCAGCATCCCTTGACTCGCGGACACTCGTTGTTACCTGGCCACCACTTAGGTGAACCTTAACAAGGGTCAATTAAACACCCTTAAGACGATAGGCGTAAGGACCCAAATTGTTTAAACAACCACCGCCACCGAAAGACGCTGGAGTTAGCACACACCCCCAATATTATTCGCAACCAATCAGTAGACAGACCAAGCTTATAAAACCACCGACAGAGCAATCACGAAGAGAGTTCTTCTAAAATACAGTCCACTTAACACTTCAAAGCTAGACAGAACCTTTCTCAAAGAACCGTCCGTCACTAATCGTCGTCAACTAAGATCGACCTAGTAACGATATACAATACCCAATTATATTATTAATTATTAAAGTGAATTGTTAAAGTTAAAGTATGTGTAATATATTTAAAAAAAAAAATCATAATTTAATCATCAAATGCTTCATTCCAATGTATTCGCGTAGAGAACGGCCTTGTCTGTCACACATTACAGTGCTGTATCGTTTCTACGTACTCTGCGTTGCTGAAAAGAAGTCATCTGAGAAACTTGTAGGACCCAATCCCCACCAATCCAACCATTCTAACATCATGGCAGAAGTTGAGTAAAACGCTTCCCTTATTGGTAGAACTGATCTCTTCCTATTAGCCCGGTCACAGAACACCATATGACAAAGAAAACGAACGAAGCAACGAGACAAAGCGAGACACACGCAACAAATAGATGCAAGAGCGTAGACTCATCCCAAAAGCATATTAACTTCAGATTCTTCTGATGAACACACGATTATTTGCAATTACTAATTACTAATTAGCATCTTGATTAACTTTTCATTGCATTACGCAGCAAACGTGACGTACTATACACATATATTTTATATTTATGTTGTATCGTATGATTTTTTAAACGGTTATCTAGTACGATGCAATTGCATAATTAATTTATCATAAAAGATACATCTTAAATTTTAAATCAATTTTCATAAATGATGTTAATTATTATTAATTTTGTACTTCTTTACCTTATAAATCTTCTGAGCTATTGTCATCTGATTCCTTATTCGACTCGCTGCTTTGTATTTCCAATCCTAGGTCTTCAATTGCGTCTTCTATTATTCGAGTGTAAGAATTTTACGGATATCTTACGCCTATGTTAACGTATCACGTTACCGAACTTGGAGGTTGTAGTTTTGGGACTGTCATAGAAGAGTGTGTATTATTAATGGAATACCCCTCTTGCCACGCCCCTGAACGAGATGACTTCTTTTCAGCCACGCATAGTAGTTCGCGTCAGGCTCTGCCGTCCGAAGAAATAGCCTCGCGCACAATTCAGCCGTGCCTAAGAGGTTAGGGTTAGTCAAGAAATTCATAGATAAATATGAGTTACTCGCTGCGAATGAGTTAATCACCTCTGTCATTCGCACCGACGGGTTACTCTATTTCTTATCGCGTAATTATATACAAACCTTGAAATATGTGGAAATATACGCTAGTTAACGAATCGATACTCAGACGTCGAGACGTCGGGTTATTACTCCAGCGATGATGCCTGAGGCGGTTCAGTATCCACCTGCACACTCGAACATGATTCTTAATTAAGTTCAGGTGCCATGAGATGTAATGCGATGTTCGGTAACAGGAGTAAAAGGATTAATGTAGCGTTCAGTAAAGATAAATGATTCTGTACGGAGTGTGCAAAACGTTCGTAATTACGTATGCATGCATGTGTGTATATTTGTATATATATACAGGGTGGGAGTTTTATCTGGATTTTGTGGAATATCTCGAAAATCCGAAGATGTTCTGTGTATATTTGTATATATATACAGGGTGGGAGTTTTATCTGGATTTTGTGGAATATCTCGAAAAGAACCGAAGATGTTTGGAAAATAGCATCTCTTTGAAGTCTTAACAAGCATTGTTAAGTTAGGAATAAACAGATATAGCGTTCCATTTAATACTAGATCTACCATGGTTTAAATCACCATTTTCGAAAGTTTAATTAAAAATTCAACGTTTTCACCTGAATTATTCGTCTTCGCGATTTTTCTTCCAATATACGTATAATAACTTTCTCAATATCTTCCATTATTCCATTTTTCAAAGCTTCTGCTTCTTTTTCATTCACCAGTTATTTGACCATGGTAAGTTTAGTGTTAAAATAAATACTATGATTGGAAAAGTGTTGGTGTTTATGAATTGAATTTATTTTACATACTATTATATGTACTTACTGATGCAAAAATTAAGAAACAAAGTAGTCGTCTTCATTTTCAGTGATACGTATGTGGAAAGTAAGAACAGTAGGTACGAGGCAATAATATTTCTTAAAGGACTATATTATTTATCAATTTTAATTATTTATCAATTATTTATCAATTATTTATCACGAGTATCGTTGTAAATATTTTTATAATAATAAAGTTATAATTTGTAACAGTGAATAATAAACCGTAGGCTTAGTGTTAGAAAAATTAACTTGACCTTGAAATCTTCTATTTCGTTCGACGGACAAGAAAAATGTTTACTTACCATTTTATGTCCCCCTTTATAGTAAGTAATTATTGTACGAGTATTCTTTCAATTTCTTTGGTTCATCTTGATGGATTTCACAGAGTCCAGTGAAAACACTTAATCTGACATGTACACGTGTTTACATGTATGCGTCGGTGATTATTAAAGCGGTTATTATATATTTTACGCTGTCCCCATTTACATTATAATAACGTAACACCGTTTTTGTGAAGTAACGGAAAATTCAACGTTTAAATCGAGTTTATACCGTATCGTGATTAATTCTTCAATAACATGCTACGTAATCCTAATTAACTATTTAATTACTATAACCTAATTAACTACACTTGGAACAAATTTTCTATTAAAAGCAATCCTTTTAAAATGACTTTTTGCCTTGACTTGTTATCGGGACGGAACGACAATAGAGCTAGACCTGTATTTTGTGATAACTAACAGTAATAATTCTACGATGATCGTTATATTTAAGAAAATTTCTCTTTGTGCACATTCTCTTTATATTTGCATCGCGAGTTACCAGTTTATTGCTGTCAGGCAGCGAGTAAACATGTATTGGTTCTTACGGTACTTTACCTAAATTTGTATCATAGACAATATAAATGTTTCCGCCAACGACCATACCACGAAGAAAGCACTGGTTCTCGTCCGATCACCAAAGTTAAGCTTCGTTGGGCGCGGATAGTACTTAGATGGGTGACCGCTTGGGAACTCCGCGTGTTGTTAGCACTATTTTCTCTTTTGCATTCTTTTCTTGCTTCTTCGTCAATTTCTCATATTCAATTTTGTGATTAGATCCATGTACACCTGTCAAATAACGAAATTTTATTATATTATAACCTACATTTTGGTCTTTACGTTATAACAAATGCTACAACGTAGGTACATTGCCTGTTCCGTCTGGAACAAAGAAGACCCGTTACGGTCTTCCAACAGCCAGGTTTTAGGGTCGAACAATTCGGAATCGGAATTTTCCGCTCCATGCCATCAGCATGTTTGAATGCTTTACCTTTTTTCTTTGACTTCTCGTGTCGCGGAACACGAGAATCCTGAAAATCCCTAATTTAACGAAATTAGGCGACGGCTCTTGAGACTTGGCTGACAATAGGCCTGAGAGCTCCACGTGGTCCGCACACGTTGGAAGCCTCAGGCCCTCGCTAGGGGTAATAAACGACCAATGGGGTCACCAGCGTGCGGGTGGACCCCAGGTACCCCATCTTGGAGGAGAGGGTTTCCTCCACTATCGTTGCTTTTTGGGGGAACCTTCCCTTTCCCCAAGGTCACCGATTTGCGAACCAAGGGAACGCCCTTGGTCAAAGACAGTCAATCATATTTGGCGAGCTCCCGATTTTTCCTAAGTACAGTATGGAATGTTATCTTATTACGATATTGTAGTATCACAAGTTTTCCATTGCATGTAAGTACACGTAGCTATACGAAAGTCACCGAGGGTTCGAAGGTCAGGTCAGTCGGACAAATCTTGGGCGGTGCGTTAGACCCTTAGCACGATCACATTTGGTCATGTTGGGAAGGTATTGGAAAACGCGTGCAGGGTGTGCATGGTGGGAAGAAGAATATAAAAGTGCAAGGACGTTCTGGGTTAAGGGAGTTGTCAATAGCGTTGTTGTCGAGTTGAGAGTTGTCGATTAGGGGGTTGCTAAGTCAGTGGAGAATTGTCGATTAGAGAGTTGTAATAGAAAAATTGTTGCCAGAGTTGTTGTTGCTAGTTATGAGTTGTAATAAAAGAGTTGCTGCAGAAGTGTAGAAAGAAAATTATTAATTATTAATATTTAATAATTTTATTTATTTTATTAAATTGTTATAGGCTATTAATTAAGTTTTTAATACAAAAATTTATTATATAATGTAAATAAAAATTCAATTTTATTGACATTTTCGACTAATATCGTGGTGAGCTAATTCTTTTGCATAAATAATAGGGTTAGAACCTATTGGATTGGATTGGTTGAGCGTTGTGATAAGTTGTAATAATTCGTACCTTTATCATTACTCACATACTCTATCACAGTTAATTCATTATTAAATAAATATATACCAATCACTATATATACCAATCATTATTAAATATATATACCATCACAAAATCGTCTCTACAATATTTTTAGTTTCAACCTATGTATCTTAGAAGATAGGGAATATAGTGAAATTACTAAATGATTACGTTGTTTCTTAACATTTGTCAGTATGTGTATATTAAAATCTATGTTAATTATTACACGTTCACAATATTCGTCCATTTTGCAATCCAAGTGCTAATATTTAACGAGAGAAACGATGGATATTGGAACCAGGTCGATATTGCACACCATTCTTCGGCTATACATATGAAGGATTATATCCAACCCACGTAAGCCGATTTTGATGAAATTTATATGAGAGAAAGTTCTGAAGAAAATATTTGACACGTAACCTTTTATCAGCAATCGTTCATATCGAAGCTGTGAAAACAGTCTCCTCTTGCACGTGGCCACTTTCGTCCTGTCCCAAACACTCCTAACATTCTTTCAAGGCCGCACTCATTCTAATCCTACGCTTATGATAGACTTTATTCCACTTTCATGGAATACGACCATGAAAATCATTTTTATATAGAATTTTTCGTCAAAGTTCACTACTAACTCTTCTAAAATTATTAGCAGCCATTTTGACAAATTGTGGACCAGAAGAACTTGGATTTTAAAAATTTTTGGACAATTATACTGCTTTCCTGGTCGAACGGGAAGCATTTTATTATTAACCCTTTGCTCTCGAGAGACGTCCTTCAGTCGCCATTTGATAAAATTTCGAAGATCGATATTAATTAATATGTCAAGTTTAACCCACTTGCACCATGGCTCTACTTAAGGTGCTGTGTTCAGGCATCAGCGACGTTCAACTGGCGACTAGCCCGTATCACCGCGCGCGTATCAGCACCTACTCATAATGGCAGTTAAAAGGATTTTCACGACAAAAGTAAAGCTTGTTAAGAATATAATGAACCGATGTAGATGAGATTCTCGCAAAAGGGATCAAACGTGATCTGTGGCATTTGAAGAATATTCAGCAACTGGTAATGGAAAAAGTCAGCTCGCGGATTATTCCGCGCTGGGTGATAGGCGACAGTCGTAGCTCGCGGAATATTCCGCGCTCGGTGGATAGACACAGTCGCGGCTCGCGGAATATTCCGCGCTCGGTGATAGACGACAATCGTGGCTCGCGGAATATTCCGCGCTTGGATACAAATGGGTTAAGATAATGTAACGATATGAAAGGTATCGAAATCAAATAATTATTATACGGTTTCTTATTTACTACTCAAAAAAATATCATTTGTATAGCAGAAAATCTTTGAATCTCTACTCTTCTTTAGTCAAGAAATCGTCGAATGCACAGGGTTAACAGTCCCAGTAGTTTTAAATTTTTGTATCATGTCGCATGCGTTTTGATTTACTTTTGCTTAATAATTTTGCAATTTCATTATACTTCTTACCTTCGTTATATCATTTAATTACTAATTTTCTATCAGAGATATTCATTTAAATTCAGCGGGGAATACGGACCTTTTGGGATATTACAGTGGAATTCGCCACGTCACATCCGCTAATGCTCTTTGTATACCACATGTGTATATAAGTTGATGCCAAATGTTTCCTGTCTCTCCCT
>NW_016908778.1:60062-77523 GCF_001483705.2 Eufriesea mexicana | reverse complement strand
TTCCCTCTCTTTCTTTATCGATACAATAGTAGTTGCAAGTAATTAATTGTACGAAATGTTTATCTAAATGAAATTGTAAAAAGGGTATTAAAATTTATATTAATCTGCAACATATTTAAAAACTAAGTCAGCGGTAAATCTGTGTTATAGTACCCAGCGAAAATTAATTGCAGATGAGAAATTTGGGTAAAAATTTATTTTATATCCGTGAATATGCGAAAATATTCCTTGCGTGATTTCGTATATCTCATTATACGATACGATATGTGAAGCAAATGTTCAAACGCTTTAATCTCGTCATCTAAACGAAATTTAAGAGATGTCTCGTTAGATTCGAAGTCGTCTTCCAAGTCTCTAAAATTGTGTGCAATTTTGTAGCACATGGAGTATCTACTGGTTCTAGTATTATCTGAAATGGTGTTAAACTTACCATAGAATAATGTTTGTCAAGCGATAAATTTTATTCCCAATTTAAATTTATGTCGAATCAGATTATTAATTTCTTTCTGAATAGCCATTCTTATAGATCGTACAAATCGATAAATAAATTTCACGTTGTAATATTTAGTCAAATACACTCATCGGACATAGAATGTATCGAAATTAGTGCAATCATACTTCCTGTTCGCGATTGTTGCATTTTTGATGATTTATGTCATATCGCATCATGAGCCGTCAAAGTCCAATGTTGCAATTAAATTTCAGTTACCTAGATTTACTAATTGTGATGCCAGAGAATCGCACAAAGGTTTAACAGAGTTATCAAGCAAATCTTAATTTAAAAACAAAAAAGGGAGTACGCGATGGTAGCGTCCTATCTCAGCCTTTACTTGTTTGTCGACAGTTCAACAATCTCAAGTTCAGGGATCTCATTTAGATTCTCTATTGTTTAATTTACGCATTAACCCATTTGCATCCAAGCGCGGAATATTCCGCGAGCCACGACTATCGTCTATCACCGAGCGCGGAATATTCCGCGAGCCACGACGGTCATCTATCACCGACCGCGGAATAATCCGCGGGCTACAATTGTCGACTATCACCGAGCGCGGAATATTCCGCGAGCCACGACTGTCGTCTATCACCGAGCGCGGAATATTACGCGAGCTACGACTGTCGTCTATCACCGAGCGCGGAATATTCCGCGAGCCACGACAGTCGCCTATCACCGAGCGCGGAATAATCCGCGAACTGACTTTCTCCCTTACCAGTTGCTGAATATTCTTCAAATGCCACAGATCACGTTTGATCCCTTTTGTGAGAATCTCATCTACATTGGTTCATTATATTCTTAACAAGCTTTACTTTTGACGTGAAAATCCTTTTAACTGCCATTATGAGTAAGTGCTGATACGCGCGCGGTGTTACGGGCTAGTGGTCAGTTGAACGTCGCTGATGCCTAAACACGGCACCTTAAGTAGAGCCATGATGCAAATGGGTTAATAATCTACCGAATATCCAACATTTCTCTAGGTCCCTTATTTTCGCGAATGACTTGCAAGTTTTTCGTACTTCCAAGCGCCTTCGCGATTATTTCGATTCATAAATGGACCTCTGAAGTGTCGAACATAGAATTACGACAAATACTTTTCGTTATATGATCATTCCGTAGTAATTCATCTCGAAATAACTAGACAAAGAAGGGCTTTTTCAGCTTCATTAATCTTTACCGCATTATTGACTGAGCGAATAATTTTGTGACTCACTGTACGTGTTAAGAATTAAAAGCAATAATTGCAAATAAACCCTGACATTATAATACATCTAAAAACGTTAGAGTAGCGACTTTTAATGGTTTGTAAACAGTTACGTGGAAGGTGATACGTACCAGTTGGCCTGTAGTTGCGCTGCTAAACGAAGACCGTTGATAAGCTTAGTAGATGGCGCGACTGACTTATTCGCCCTACTATATTTAGGTTAAATATAATTAATCACAATCACATTCTCACACATTTTCCCAGTATTAAAACTTAATTGCAACTGACCTATCTCAAATCACTTTCATTTTTTTTCTTTCTTCTTTCATACATTACAGTGACATACACAATTCACACAACACCTCAATCATTACACGCATACCATAATAATCGCAATAACCTAAATTCATTAGATATTTCCATCCCATGCATACTTGTTCCACTCGTCCCAACACATATATATTTAAAAATCTACGTAACCATTACCACAAATATAACTCCTCAACAATACAAACAAACCATTCTCTATAAAGAAACTCGATAGACAAGGAAGGTGATAGGAGAAACATCAAAGACACAAAATTTGATCTCACTATAATATATTTAGTATTAGGACATTCTATTGACAGCTTAAAATAGTACGCATGTATCACATATTATATGTATATGTAACGAATAACATCCTCTCTGCTTTTACGTATACGTGTGCGTGTGCATGTGTACGCATACATAGCTACATACGCGTAAATGCAGCTACATTTAACAAAACGATCAGTTATTTAATTACAAGTCGCGAAACAATTGCAAACGAATGCAACAATTCTGTTCCACGCGCGTCACGATACAGCACACGTTGCTCCTGCAACTAGCGCCATCGTTCAACGTCCATCGCGTGGCGTCCTTTGGATCTCGATTTCTCGGTGTAAACTCGTAGTTTATATCGGCCTCGACTAACAACAACTGAACAACATGTCGCGTCGGCTCAACGCTGTAGGTCATCTCAATTTTCGCCATTTTTTTTTCTTTTTTCCTTTTTTCTTTTCTCCCCACGTCTATACATCGTTAATACTTTACAAAACTATATACACTAAAGCCTTTTATACTCTATAACACGTTTTCAAGTTTCTAAGTAGTAACATGTTTTATCTGTTTTTTTCATTTTTCACTTCTTTGCATGTACTGTAATATATGTGGTAATTAGATAGTTACTCAGTGAACAATAGTGTGTTCAACGTGTTAATACAGCTTTAAAGTAAGTCGTGATAGACGCATCGCAAGTCACTAGCGCAATTACAACCTATCTAATACAAAGGTCGTACTTCGTTATCCTTCGTTTGCATTTACATTCTAATATCGTTTAAGCAACTATTTAACGTCCATAATTGATTTAGAATGTAACGAAATCCACACGTATTTCGATTCTATTTTAGACATCTCCTTTTTGTTATACATTTTATCCCGTTAATTGTCCAATTTTTATTATTTCTCGTACAAACTTTCAACGACTCGTTTTCGTTTCGACAGCTGTTACCGAGTCCGTCCCCTTTCATTTCCATTCCACCTTCATTTTCCAGCGTTCGTCGCGAAATCTCTCGTTAACGGGCCGGGTAACAGCTCGAAAGAGGATGGTACTTTAAATTTTCATTTTCTGTACGCGCGGTATGGTATAATTCATTATCGAGTATCGGAAAGGTGGTAGAACCAAAATGCAAAAACGTATTAGAACGTATTCCAAGCGATTACAACACCCGTTTTGCTCTTGCGAATGCAATCTCACAATTTCTCGAAATTTCCCTCGCGCCATTTTCATTTCCAATTTTTCTCCACCGTTCATAATTTTCCCGTTAACTCCGATCGAAGCTCGCGCATCAACCTGTCATCGAATTATGCTCGCGGAAACATAATCGTAATCTAACCGATTCGATCTCTCTGTTTCCTTGTTCTTTTCTTTTTTTTTTACCTATTTATTTATTTCTCTTTTTTCCATTTTTTTTGGTGATAAAAAAGCAGCATGTTCTCGAATAAATGTTATCGGTGCGATAAGAACCTCTACGCTAGTTTCTCGATTCTAACAGTAATTCACTAGATACACATCTTTAGCACACTTGTTTAAAACGACTTGGCGATGGATCGATCTAATACAAAATACAGATGAAACATCTCGGGACACGTCAAGGATCGCTGAAATCTTGAATCGATCACCCCTTTTCTCACCTGTATCGCTTAAAATTATCTTCGTCCTTGTCGATGTATTCTTTTATTATTATTAATATTAATATTTTTTTCTTTTTATCGAAACGATGAGACAATACTAATTATTCTAAAACGTTAGTCTTAGAATTTGTTACATGCGTTTTCGAGGGAGGGGTGAATTTCAGGTACGTTTTCAGTCTTTTCCTGGTAGACATGGCTCATCCTCGTCTAGTCGTGCTAATCAGACAGAATATACAAAGGAACCGGTGAACGGTGAAAAGGAAAATATCGAAACACGAAATAGTCCGGGAAAATTCGTAATTCCAATAATCGAGGATCGAATATAACCTTGACGTATAACTATAATACCAACTATAACACCATGCGAAATAGAGGAAAATCGATCATCGATATCTCAAATAACTCTTACAAAATGTCTACCGTCCGCGTGAAATTATCGTCTAGATCACATCTGAGCCAGGCTTACCCGTAAATTACGCTATACTTTAAGTTATATTTGTACTATTGGCGAATCTAGAAATGGAGGAGAAACAAAAGGTAGACTCTGATTGTTTCGCTTCGTAGACGATCAGCGAAATGTACGTGAGTTTGTAAATCGGACTTAAAATATCACAAGCAACACGATCGATCGCGTAAGCAAAAGAAAATGGCGTCTCTTCGTCTCTCGCTCCCTTGCCCGGCAACCGGGGCATTCTTCCTTCAAATCGTCAGCAATCGTGCTTGTTTTCCAACAGAAACGTAAAGGAATTATATCGAAATTTTCTATCCGTGTCTACGAAATTTAAAACATATCCCATCTACTCGTACATCGTAAATTACATCATAAATTACATCGTAAATTACATCGTAAATTATCGTACGATCGGTGCTCGCGAGAAATAATAAGAAAATAGCTGGTAAAAATTATTCAACGACGCGTATCGATACTTCTCTCGAAAGTAATAATACGAAAATAATTATCGATCGTTAGAACTTGTACTTTATCGTGGTTAATAATGAACACTGTCCTTTTATGCTCGTAATACTGATATTATCCTCACGTGTATATAGCCGCTAATGAAAAAATAATCGCCAACTGATACACACACGCACACAGTCGTTGCCACGACGTCTTTCTTCTTCTCGACGAAACGTTTTTTTCCAATTAAAAGACGCGTTCAGACGCAAAAAGGAAACGTGAAATCAGATGGCGCTTTGAGATTCAGGACGCACAACGATCCTTTCGATTGCCCCTTGTACAATAATAAGATCATTAAACGATAGCGAGTCGAATCTATTATCCATGATCTGTGATTAAAATTCGAACGACGGAACGATAACGTGTGTATGTATATAAAATGTCTCTGCAAAAAGAGAACGAAAATAGTATCTTTTTTGATTCGTTTCGAAGCTTATCTCTTACGAATTAATTCAGGTTGCATGCTTCATCGAACGAAACTGGCTTTTTCTCTTTTTTTTCCCTTTTTTCTCGAAGGTAGCGTGTAGGTGAATCGTCACTATTCGTTTACGAGTCATCGCAGTTTGTAAATAAGATTCATTGTCAGTCGTACGTCGAAACTATCTTTGCTAATGCCGCGACTAACGGAATAATCTCGATACCTATGCCGTATTCATTATGATTCGTATATTATATTCATTTCCACAGGGACAGTAACGTGTCACTTTTATCTTATTAACCAACTACCTATTTTTCTCGTAAGGATGTTTACAATAGTTAAATTGAGCTCTTGAATTAACAGTACGATCGTCGTGAATACGTTAGATTTCTTCAGACCAGCCTCGAGTGCCCGAACTTTCCTGCAGTGGTTGCATCGCTGTCGTTTTTAAACAAACCCCTCGTCACTACCGATTCTACTGCGCATGCCTGACTGACGTAACGTAACGAGTATTTGTCGATATCGTTTTTACATGTACAAAATCGCGAGTTACACCGTCTCTCAGCTCTCCGTTCGTTATAATTTCGATCGACATCGTGGTAATAAATTAATCGTTAAAAGATACTCGCAGTTTCGATCTTCGAGTCTCGAAGTCGATAAAAACGAAATCTGCGATGGAATTGGTTGATACATCTTACGCTTCCATCTTGGAAATTCTCGTCTATTATCATCTACGATCGAATCAATCCGGTCCTTTAATCACGATACATTTCGTGAAGTATCGTTTTACCAAGTATGTACTCTGTAAGATTATCGGTCTAATTCTTACGATACAACAAGACCTATAGTATTTAACAAGCGAATAAGGTCGAATAAATTGTCTAAGGAAGGGAAACTTGCGTCATCGGGTATAAGTTGTAATTTCCTTAAGTTTCTTAATTTTAACGATATTCGTGGGATCTTGGTACTGGGGCAGTGACAGTACCGAGAACCCGAAGCTACTAAACGCTATGTCTCGAGAAAATCTCTCTAGAGAACGAGATTCGATATCCTAAGTGATAAACAAACGAATCGTTATTGTTATATTCCACTTTCGTATTTGCATTCTTCCCCCTTTAATTTTAACTTCGTCTAATTACGAACAGCAAGTAGTAACGGTTTACGACTATTACGCCGTTCCCCAGGATCGATGCAGCGTTTTCCAGTCCAGGGTCGCGCAAATCTTGCATCCCCACTCTATTCCGTTACTCCCACCACTTCCTCCCCACTACGCCGTCGCGTCCCCACTCTATTCCGTTACTCCCACCACTTCCTCCCCACTCCGCCGTCGTGTCCCCACTTCGCTCCGCTAGAACGAATCACTGCTCTCGCGACATTACGAGCCGACTATCGAGAAACGTCAGCTTTTAAAATGAGCAATTCTATAATGGAAATAACACATTTTTACATTTTTATTAAATATTTACGAATATATTCTTAACAGAGGATATTCTATTCGTAAGATTTGCTCCATGAAAATGAATATAAACGTCATTTAATCTTCCAAAAAATGATTAATCGAATATTATTACATTGCTAATAGGTATTTCCGGGAAATACGTATGTACGTTGTAATAAGCATCCGAAATATCAATGTAACGTACTCGTAATGCACTCTTAACGTAATATATTAATTTAATATATCCACATCACTCAAAGTTTTAATCAAAAAAAAAAAAAAGAAAAAGAAAAATAGAGATATTGGTAGTGAAAAATATTGTAAAAATTTCACTCCTTCTGAGATTTCATCATTCGAATAACATTCGCGAATATTCCCTCATACCCCGGTTAAACGTTACCACTTGGACGAAAAACAGTTGCACTTATCCGGGGAACGCTATCGAGCTTCTACGATCAAAGTCGAACAGCTTCGTTTTATCTGTACTCGTTAAGTTTAACCATTAGCAGGCCGTTCTAATATCAGGCCGTAAGCGGGCTAAAGTTACATTAAACACTTGTCGTTGGACACTTATAACGTATCTGTTAAACGTATGGCTAACACTTACATTGAACGACAATTAAAGTGATCTTATTAAGTACGGTGAAGTGATTCGAACCATTTTCAGGTTTCGCGTTTAACTTAGCGTTTTCAATTGTTCGATGGAAAGATGCGTCATTGAGTTTCAATTCTACGCTAATGTAATTAATCGTAAAATCTTCCGTCGACATATTCCCTCTTCGACTAGGATTTACCGAAAAATCGAATAAAATTTCTAATCCCAGAAATAAACCGAACAAAAATTAGTCAATTATTTCTAGTCCTCTTTTCAACTTATTGTATCTCGTTGTTGAGTGGCATTAAAGAAATTTGCGAGCTGAGGGAGCGGTCAATGGGCTCATGGTTGACTGGCACCCCCAGAACGTATCTTTACGTTTAATACCTTCACAAAACCGAGACTATCGTTCAAAACTGTACTTTATCTCGTGTAATATATATATAATATATTTTTCTGATCAAAGAAAAAGTTTCGAATATTATGGATAATCCAAGGACATCGATGGCCCAGACACCATAATTTAACGAGTATTACATCGAGACGAAATAATTCGCGTAAAATTCGAAAAATTGAAATAAAATCTTACAAACGATATTTTCGAAACAAAAGGGATAATAAAATCCTACGATTTTTAAAATCGAGGTTGGATAAAATCACGTATCGTTGAATAAAATAAAAACAAAATCTTACAGAAAGTACTTTGAGATGAAAAGGATAATAAAATTCTAGGGGTCTTTTAAATCGAGGATGATCGCATCGAGGATCGTAGTTGAATATTCGCGTTGTCACTTACGCATACGTATCCCCTTGCGACGTTTCGTGGTACTCACGTACGCGAATATCTTCTCTTTCGCGTGCTTTCAAAGCCTTCCCAATCTTGTCTTCGTTCGGAACGATTTCGTATCTCCGTTAACGTTACGTGTAAATAATCGTTTAAACGTCTAGCGAAACGTCTTTTTTCTGGAATGAGGCGAAAATATACGGAGAAATAGCCGTAAATAATAGCCGGTACTTTTAACAGCTCGGGCACTCGGACTCGGCAAAAGTGAAGTAAAATGGGAATTGAAGTTGTGAATGTTTATATGTAAAATGTATATTTAGTACCAATGCCAAGTTATAAGTAACCTAAAGTCGCATAGGTTTTCACATAGGGTGCATCCACTCTACAGTTTTCCCTGAAACAAATTGTCAACGTTCAGCACGTTAATCGATCTAAATATAGTAATGTCTCCTTAAATGGCAGTTCGTAACTAACCTATAATTGACAGCCGTCTATCGACAAGGACAGACAGAACTTAAATTGAATATATCAAAATATAATCTCTTAAAGAAAATTTATTTCGTATTTTCCTTTTTTTTCTTCTTTTTTGTAAAGTAATAATTAATCAAATTTATTAAATTTGCGAGATTTTTCTGATAAGAGACTTGTATAAGATCAAACGCGTTGTTTCGTAATATTTCTAAATTGATAATAATAATAATCATAACGTAGGTAATATATTATTAAATTTATTTTGATCGTGAAATCGCGAAACGAATCGATGAACGTATGCAGAGTAACTCTGTTTATACGAAATTCAATCTGCATTGTTTCATCGAGTCGTCTGTGTTGGAAAAGGATGGAGTATGTTTCCATAAGTAACGTTGAGTGTACCACTGCCATCTATGGAGCCATCGCTGTACTAGGTTCGCGTTAACTGACGCGCCTTAAGCTCGGCAGCGTCGAATTATCGGGAACCCAATGAGTTCTGACTAGAGAAGAACGATAGAACTCGAATGCGGCGAATCACTAAACTAACGAAAAGATAACACCGAATCTTGGAGCAAATGCATCAGTTATCTTGGAACGATCAACAATTATTTTATTCCATAAACAATAAAGCGTTTTTATCTCTTTATTTTCTTTCTTCTTTTATATACTTTTTCCAATTTCTTTTCAAAAAATGACGATTATCATTGGACCAATAAGCCCCTGCGACATGCAACTTATGTACGTACGTCATTTGGTTAGAAATTATATTTCTAGAGTAATCTAGGGTTTTCTATAGGGTCTAGGTTCTAGGTATAAGGTTGTGTAAATTCAGTATTGTTTCACACAAAAGAATTTAGAGGTACGTGTATAATTTATCTTTTATAAGAAAGATAAATTAGAAGGTGAATAATAATTGAACGAATAATTAAGTGAATAATAATTCGTGGATAATGATGAATTTAAATTTTATGGAAATTATAAGTAACAAACAGAAACGATGTATCATGTCAGAGTATAGTTGATATATAGTATAATAATATAGAATATGATATTTATGATAATGGTGGAAGTGTGGGAGTATGAAATAAACTGTTGTACGTATATTGGATTATTTTTGTGATTGTATGATATCGATGCTATGGAAAATTTTTAAAATGTGCAAGAAGGTGAGGCGAGAATGAAAAGGTTAATTATTCTCTTGTATCCTCCATGTTTATTCCATAGTTCTAAAGAAAAATGCTGCATGTTGCTTTTATTTTCGAGGTATTATTACCGTTTAAATGAACATCAAGTTTTATTTATTTTTATTCGCACTTGGTTAAATTGCCTAAGTTTTTGGAAAATATAAAATTTATTTTTATTCCCTTTTTTTCTTTTCCTTTTCTCCGTTTCTTTTTCTGATAAATACAAACAGAATCTTTTCTGAGAAATTATATATGTATATCTTGCAATATAAATAACGAATATGAATGGAATGTTTCAAATTATGCGTGGAGCTTTTTTTACAATTACGAAATTTTCTGTGGTACATGCAGGGGCGTATAAAAATTATGTCACATCGCTACGATATTTTATATTCTCGGACCAGCGAGTATAATATTTTATGTTAAAAAAATTAATTGCAAAATTATTTTTATTGGAGTTTTTCTAAAATTTGTTACCATAATATGTTCTATTCGGGAAGAGAATAGAACGTGTCATGGGAATTATAGTTTACGACGGAAGTGACTTTTTGATAAGCAATGTCAAAGTCGAATGATTATTATTTTTTAATTATAATTTAACATTTTTATTAAGTCCAATAATTATATTTATTTTATCATTTATATTATGATTAATTTATCCTTGATTTAAATTAAATAGTTTTTAAAAACATAAATATTCAATTATTTACATTTTTTTCAATTTCAGATTAATCATTTTTCCTGTATTTTTAATTGGATGATTTTCTAATAATAATTATTCGATATTAGTATCTATTCGTTCAATTGCTCAAATAATTTCATTTGAAATTGGAATATTTTTTATATTATTTATTTTTGCAATATTAAGTGAAGGATTTTCACGAAGAATGCTTGTATATGAAAAGGGAGAGTGTTAGACTCTCTAGATAAGGGTGCAAGGGTGCAGAGAAGGCAGAAGGCAGAATGTCTGTAGTTGAGGCGTAGTGAATAGAGGATCGTGTGTTTGACAGTTAGAATTGACAGAAACTTACTGTAATATTTTAGTTAAATAAACCTGTTTTGTTATAAAAAGAGAATTGTTTATTAAACGCGCAGATCTCTGTCTGCACAGGATTAATTTAGCAAAAAGCCCTACAGATGTAACAGGTACAATTTTAAGTTCAGAAATTTCAACGTTGAATTATATCACAATTTTTTTCAATTATCGATACCACTTGGTTTTGTTTTTACGACAAAATGATGTAACGATATGCCATTTAATCATTATTAAACATGAGCTGCGTTATTTACTCTAATCTTTTAAGTTGCACTGTAGGATACCATTTCGGAAAGAAATCGCGAATCGGCCATTGCCAACAAAAACAAATTATAAACCGATCAATATTTTCTAGAAGCAAATGGAAAAGTTATTTTGGGTAACAAAATTAAGTTGCGTGGTCCCTACGGGGAGGTGAAGCGTAGGTTAAGAAAAGCATAAAAGCAGGGCCCTTGACGACCAAAACAGAGTCCTTAGAAATCAATTGTGACCAGCACGAGCGTGAGTCGCTCGATGTTGGAAAGAGAGTTAAATTAGAGTGCGTCTTTGTGCGTTTTCGTTTCGTTATCTTGGTGTTCTTTTCCTAGGTTAAATTAGTTTTATGAGTTTCGAGTTTGTGATATTCTGTTCTCGTTGTTTTGTCAATTTTCGGTGTCTCAAAATCAGTTTTCGCCATCCTACAGTACTTTACTACTACGTCTCTTTAGCTCGTAATAAAAATATATTGGAATTAATAACATGTTTATTCCTTGTATTCCCAATCAAAGTATATCTCCTACATTACATTAACCGGTTATTCTATTGATAAAGCTTCTTTTTGTTCTATTAAGTGTCGCAATATTATTCTAGTCGATCTCTCCCAATAGAATCCTAAATATACACACGATAACCTTCCGTTTGTATGCGATCTGTCGATATGTCTTTACTATGATACGAGAACTGACGTCGTCTTTGTGTCACTGGCGACAATCAAGACGATAATGCGCATACATATACATATACATATGCGTTCGCGTATACATATGCGCGAAATGAAATTCGGAATGCGGAAATATAAAATTCCTCCTGTGTGGTAGAAGTGTTCCTTTTTGGTTGCCGAGAGTAATAAGTACGTAACAACGTGGAATTTTTAAATATTTCAACAATTCTAAGAAATTGAATCTTGTCGTTAGAATCGAAGGTTAAACAAATTGAACTTGTCTCCATATCGAATTAATTGTCAACAGGCGAATAGCACTGTCAACACGAATAGCACTGTACTTAGGTATGCAATTCTAGAGATCTGAATGCGAAGCATCAAACCTGGGTTTACGTCACGCGCGAGGATATCAGTGGAGTTATAGTTTTCAACAAATGGCTGAATTGGAATAGATAAATCGACTAGCTAAATTTTCTACTCGATATTCTGGCAATTTTGCGATTAAGGGATTTTTAAGTAGGGGAGTTGTATATTCGAATAACGAAATCGTTTCAAACTTCAGTTACGATGTAAAAAAAGGGCTGGATTTAGCTGAAGAATTAGAATGTTGGTTAACTCAAAATAATTCTTCAACGATGCGTAGTGCAAAATTTAACCAGTTAGCTGTGACGCTCCCTTTTGAGAGTGCGCACCTATATGTGTCGCGAAAATCGAGCGACGACGAGTATACTCGTCAATCACAGAGTAAGTGTCGCTGTTAAATATTGGATCAAAAAGATGAGTTTATTTTATAAAATTGACAATTTTATTACTAATATTTACTTATTTGGTTAACATCTATTCTCTTATTGGTTAGTTTTTATGGATATCTATGAATTTTAGTGACCGTCAAAAAATAGCTGGGTAACTTCGGGCCAGCAGCCATCAATGGGCTCAGCGCCTGGTCAGCGTCACGCATTTGTCCCGTGGCGGATCATCCCTGAAGGAACCCTATCGTAAATCAGCTTTCCGACTTTTGCTTTTGCCCCTTTTACGCTACATCTAAAAAACGTTATCATCGCGCATAAATAAATTCGTTATGCGAACTGATAAGCTGTTTCAGCCGATGCATACGGGGACGCATGAGTTCATCTCAAATTATTCATATTTTTTATTTGTTTGTTTTATTCCGACCCGGCCTCAAAATATTCTAAACATCTTGAAATTTGAGAATATGTTTATTTTTCACAAAAATTACAATTTAAATAGCCAATGGTCACTACTTTTTACCCATGACGAGTATACTCGTCGTGACACAAAATTCTGCCACTTCTCCATGACGAGTATACTCGCCAATCACAGCTAACTGGTTAAAAGAGAATTTCAAAATTGCTTGGCTCCATATAAAGAGTTTTAGGAAAAACTATACTTGAAAACCAAGGAGAATATTTGCAAAGTGAGGCGGATTTTCGACCAATTAAAAGAAAAGAAGTTAGACTGCAGATATTTGACAGTGACAATGAATAATGAAACAATCTAATTGTAGTATCCTCGATGTATGAACCACATGATAAGAATGTCTAAATTCTGATCAGACTGGAACGGTTTCATAAGAGTGTTTGAGAATAAAACATTTGTTTTGGAAATAAATATAAATAAGAAGAAATATGAAATAACATCGATAAATAAGAGAACTTACGATAGAAAAGATTTTAATAAGAGCTTTGATAGGCGTCCCAAAGATAATTGTATAAAACAAAGTAATAAACCCATTGAGTAATCACCGATTTAGTTCAAATTTTGTAGGATGGTAGATTTAGTCTTTCTGATGGTGAGGGTATATGGTAAGCATTGCTCAATCATTATTTTGTAACGATCCCAAACAGAACTGAATCAAATTATAAATTTTCAATTGCAAATATCTTAAAAATTAACGAGATGTGGTGCCTATAACCATATACCCTCACCATCAGGAAAACTAAATCTACCATCCTACAAAATTTGAACTAAATCGGTGACTCGAAAGCCTTGCAGTCTCCTTGTTAGCCGAAGGAACGCACAAAATCAATATCTCATGTTTACCGAGAAGTACTGTTTCGATTTTAACCATCTTTCCCATAACATAAATTCTTCTTCTAAATACGAGAATTAAATAATTTTGGACAACATTCATGAAAGATTAAATCGGCTCGATCCTCACAAATGTGTCTGTGACATATAATATCTGTGATAATAGTATTGTGGGATGGCGAGCGATGAAGGACACTAACAAAGTATTAACCCTTTGCACTCGACGATTTTTTGGCTAAAGAAGAATAGGAGTTCAAAGATTTTTTGCTATAAAGCTGACGATATTTCTTTTAGTAATAAATAAGAAATCGTATGATAATTAACACGTAGAATTATTTGATTTCGATACCTCGCACATCATTACATTATCTAAAATTTGACACTTTAACGAATATCGAGCTTCGAAATTTCATCAAATGGAGACTGAAGGGCGCCTCTCGAGGGTAAAGGGTTAAAAAATATTGGTCATAAAAATAAAAATTTCCTATTTTTAACTATAAACGTCACTAATATGTATTGTGGGATGGCGAACGGTGAAGGACACTAATAAGGTATTAAGAGTAGTAGCGGGGCGAATGGGTGTGCGGTCTTACTTCTAAGGAAGTTCATGAAAACATTTGGGTGGCTTCTCACAAAGCGAGGGATAGCGAATGGCGGCATTGGGTCCGACTCGGACCTTCAGGACGAAAGCACAAACGATAGTGCCAAATCCTTTTGTCGGGATGTCTGTGACTATGTCGAATGATTGAGAAGAAAAGCCTATATACGAAAAGGGAGAGTTCTAGTTTTAACACGTTGACTGCCATGGGGGTCACCGGTGACCGGCGACGCGACCATTAGTAAAAATACATAATTAGAGTAAATATCGATACTGATAAATTTTTAAATAGTACCATCGTTACTATAATGGTTCGAAGAAATTAATGCCATACAGAACATGCAAAAATAATTTTATTTATACAAAGAAAAGGTGAACCAAAACAGTCGGCACAATATGTCGCCACTTTTTTAGTGCAATTCTTTGCTCTCATTCTTCCTAGCTGATTTGAATTATTTTCATAGCACACTTTGCAAAATCGCCTTACATTTCGCACACTTCCAGGTTTCTTTTTAAATTCGTGACGACGTTTTTTCTGTACGTAATTGCTCGATGAAATGCAATCTTCGTGATCGGAACATTTCACTAAATACATCGCTAACTTCATCCTAAAATCGGGAATTGAAATATTTTTTCGAGTTGGTTTTTAAACAATTGATAATGGCAAAAATGGTCTACAGCGCCGCGGGGGTCACCGGTGACCCCCACCACGAAAAATACGTTAAACACGATTATACAACTCATCTTATCTATTGTAAATAATATTTCAAAATAATATGCATCGCATAATAAAATATTCATGTTGGCGTCATGGGTGAACCACGTAAAATGCGCGTAGCAGTCAACGTGTTAAGTAAGGATGCAAGGAGAATAGGCAGAGTAGAGAGAAGTCAGAAGGCAGAAGGCTGAATGTGTGTGGCAGAGACGTAGTGAATAGACGATCGTGTGAGAAACCTAGTGTAATATTTTAGTTAAATAAAACCTGTTTTATTAGAAACAGAGAGTTATTGTTTATTAGACGCGCAGAACTATGTCTGCATACGATTAATTTATCCAAAAAATCCTACAGTATTGCTTGTGTTTAATAATTTAATCACTTCTCGGACCGATTGTCCATTTGCCTTGTAACAAATAACATCCTGTCGAATTTCAAAACACGTATTTCTTTTGTTTCGTCCAATTTTTACAATCGAAACGTCTAATATTACAAAAATTTTCTATCATAAACCAGGACACCTATTAAATAAAGCGTATTAATCCTGTTGTATAGATTGTTCATAATCGAAGAGAACGTCTGAACATTTACTCAAAAGTCAATCATCGTGTTACAAACAAATAATACTACTGTCAATTTCAATAAATATTTCGTCACAGAGACAGGGAACATGCTTCAATTTTTAAATTCAATTTCTTAGACATTGAGATTTACTATATCCCATTATCATAAAATTATTCATAATTGGTACTATCACTGCACGCAATGTTCTTACGAAATTGATTTCCCTAATGTATTTTATTTTCATTTAAATGTTAAATTAATTTAAACACAATGTGTTTTGTTTTATTTTTCATTTTTTCTTTTCTTTTTTACTAGGATGGATTGCAGGATGTTAATCAAATAAAGTCGATTGAAAAAAAAAATTTTTTCAAATCAGTCTTGACTGATACAGATTAAGATAAAAGAGTATTTATTTTAAGTAACGTTTTCTATAACATTCGTTTATAAACTTCTGACGACCGTTTATGCATGTTTGAATAAGTTTGCATTCGTTATTTGCTTGTTTCAGTGTACGTAATTTTAATGTAATTTTAATTTTATTAACTCTAAAAATGAAGAGTTAATAACGCTTAATAAGGTTTTGTTAATTTTGCAATGGCTTCCACAGATACAGTATCGAAATGAAAAGCTTGAATAATTAACTTAACGCTAATACAGAAACAGTGTAAACACCGTGGTGAAAAGAGTATAAGTGAATATATTGATATAATTTATACTACTTATAACAAAAAGTAAATAAATTAGAGCGAAAAACATAAAATACGAGTCGGGTGAAATTAAAAGTGCGAAATATGAATCGGTTGGTAAAATTAAAATGAGGCCTGCTGAAAAGATATACCGTTATTAAGATTCTAATTGGATAAAATATACTTTAAAGCAGATTCTGTTAATAATACCATATGCATCGTGGTTCATTTAAACGTTGCATGTACAGAGGTATAGTCTAGTCAGAGATTATAAAATGCTATTATTGCAAAATTTGTATTGCATAGGAAAATTTTATTTATGATTAATTCGCCTTATTTTCCTTCATATATACCGTCGCAATTCAAGGAAAGTAAATAATAATATTTCAAATCTTGCTTGGGGGATAAATATCGTCGATAGGTGAAATATAGTAATTGCTTTTCGAATATATTCGAATAGCAAGAACGACAATCGATGTTAACTAGTGCAAAAGAAGAAAGTGGATGTTTTCTCCATATTTTTCAATTCAATTCAAATATTTCCAGTATACGTTCGATTTTTATCTTCTCTTTTCATTCCATGTCGCATAACGATCCTTCTATTTTTCTTTCTTTCAATATAACAGCATATTGTACAATTATATGCGTAATGCTAATCTTACGATCGATAGTACTTGTCGCAAACGTGGTCGAATATTACCCAACTAATACTAATATTAATAATATTAATACTAATATTAATATTACTAATATACTGATATTAATAATATTAATACTAATATTAATATTACTAATATACTAATATTAACCCTTTGCACCCGACGATTTTTTGGCTAGAGAAGAGTAGAAAATCAAAGATTCTGTACTAAAAAACTGACGATACTTTCTTGAGCAGTAAATAAAGAATTGTATAATAATAGAATTGTAGAATTATTTGATTTCGATACCTCGGACACTTACATTACATTAAATTTGATATATTAATTATCTTCCAAATTTTATGAAATGGTGACTGAGGGTCACCTCTCGACTGCAAAGGGTTAATAACATTAATACTAACGTTAATTAATATTAATGTTACTAATATACTAATATTAACCCTTTGCACTCGAGAGGCGCCCTTCAGTCACCATTT
>NW_016908778.1:55855-59685 GCF_001483705.2 Eufriesea mexicana | reverse complement strand
AATCGTCGAGCGCAAAGGGTTAATATTACTAATATACTAATATTAATTAATATTAATACTAATATTAATATTACTAATATTAATCAATATTAATACTAATATTACTAATATCACTGACTAATTGTCAGTAGCGAAAATTTGTACTTACTCGTCTTCCCAGGGGCACACTTCGTTAACATTATTGTCACGCTTTTGCTGAGGAGCTGGTTCGGTAACGGGTGCTATTTGGTCGTCCTGTCGGGTGTCCGGCTCCCAGACAGGAACAACCTGTGCCTCTTCCAGCGATTCCTCCGTCTCCGTTTCTGCTTGAGCTGAAATCGCCGAATCTCCTTCGGCTGTAATCGCCGCTGTGTCACCTTTGTCAGGCTCCAGCTTTCGCTTCCTCGTCTCTATCTCTGTCTGTTCTTCCTTAATCACTGTCGCATAGTCGTCATCCGGCTTTTCCTCCACTTCAACTGTAGAGTTGTCGCTCGCTAAATCGCCCACGATCGCGCTGATGCTTATTAGAGGAGCCTTGGTCAAAGTTTTCGTCGTTGCTTCCCTCTCTGACAACGAGACTTTTGACCTAGCGTTAGTTTCAGGCACCTCGGTGATATCCTTTCCTATCGTGGACGTATCCGATCTCTCAGCTGCCACATGAGAGTACTCGAACGAATGCTGTGGCGACGGATAATTACAGGACGAAGCGGATGGCCGACCAATCTCTGCTAATTTCACTCTCCCGCTAGTCGAGCCGATGGAATAATTTCGCGTTGTTAGACCGATTCGTTCGGTACTTGTAACACCAGCTGTAGCACAGAATCATAAGCACGATAAAGTTAAGCGGCTTTTTCAAAGTCGTCCGTTAGTTTAACCTTTTGCACTCGAGAAGCGACTCTCAGTCGCCATTTAACCCCTTGGCTACTATGGGCGCCTACAGACGCTTAGAAATTTTGGGTTTGTGACACGGAGGGCGTCCATAGGCGCTTAGAAATTTTGTGTTTGTGACACGAAAGGCGCTTATAGGAGCTTAGAAATTTTGCGTTTGTGACATGAATGGCGTCTATAGGCGCTTAGAAATTTTGCGTTTGTGACACAAAAGGCGCTTATAGGAGCTTAGAAATTTTGCGTTTGTGACATGAATGGCGACTATAGACGCTTAGAAATTTTGCGTTTGTGACACGGAGGGTGCCCATAGGCGCTAAGAAATTTTGCGTTTGTGACATGAATGGCGTCTATAGGCGCTTAGAAATTTTGCGTTTGTGACACGAAAGGCGCTTATAGGAGCTTAGAAATTTTGCGTTTGTGACACAGGGGACGCCCATAGGCGCTTAGAAATCTTGCGTTTGTGACACAGGGGGCGTCTATAGGCGCTCGGTGTAGTTTTGCTTTCCGACACGGAGGGCGCTTGTTTTCACAAAAATGGCGCACATCGTAACTCTATTCTTGCCATATGGTATGGCCACTATGTATCAAAGTCTGCCGTAGTCAAGAGGTTAATCGGATTCTAAAGATCGATGAATGTCGAAGTAAAATAATTCTACGTCTTAATTTGCATACGATTTCTTATCTACTATTTTGAAAATATCGTCAACTTTATGACAGAATGTCTTAGAATTACTATTTTCCTGTAACGAAAAAATCGTCGAGTGCAAAGGGTTAAGAAGCATTCTTCTTATCTCAAATCTTATATCGAGTCACGTTAAAATTTCGTTTATTAAATTATTCTTAAATAACGAGTAATAGTTATTGTTAATATTATATTATGTAAATGTTATGTTATTCATAATAAATTTGGTATTTAGTTTCAAAGTTCTTTTAATTGTTATCCATCAGGATCGTATGGAAAAAATTAACGTTTGGAATTTATGAATTTGATTGATATTCTAAACACCGTTGCAATAACATATAAAGTTTGTTTAAAATTTTAAAATCGCTATTTACGAAAGTCTGTTTCAGTTAATTTGGGAATGTTTTAATTTCTGCACAATTGGGAAACGTGTTATCTTTAAACGAAATAGCAAAGTTATTTCAACGTATGCTTTTGATAATAAAATATTTGTGATTACTGGAACTGTTATTAATTGTTAAAAACATTATTTACGATCCTCGTTATATGTACTGCATATTTTAGTTTGTAAATCATTATTAGAGTCCTTATATCTTATATCGTACTGTTTTATATTCAATAAGACTAATACTAAAACAGTCTGTCCAATAAAAGCGTGTTCGATATAATTTACTGAAAAATTGATTTATTCAATTTTTAGAAACGTACGTAGTTCTATAGACTTAAAAGAGAAATGCATTTATATTAATAACGCGTCCAGTTGCCATCAGCATCGATAATGAATCGACATTTTCAAAACATATTTTCCATCAAATTGATAGCATATTCTCGTAGTAGGGATCTCCAAATGCGGTGAATTTGTCGGTTCAACTGTTTTACTGATGTCACATGTCTTCCACGAAGTCTCTGTTATACATATGTCTAAACACTTTCTAGAGAATTGTCATCGAGCAACTGTGATAGAATCTTTCCTCCTTATTTATGCAAGAAAGTTAGCTCACCACGATATTAGTCGAAAATGTCAATAAAATTGAATTTTTCAGTTAAATTCTATAGCATTGCAATGGTTATGCAAGAAAGTTAGCTCACCACGATATTAGTCGAAAATGTCAATAAAATTGAATTTTCCAGTTAAATTCTATAGCATTGCAATGACTATAGCATGCCAATAACTACTGTCACATCAGCTGATGGATGCCAGATGTTGTTCTCCAGTCACTGCAGCATCTGCTTCGGTGTTTCGAATAGTTGTCCTCCATGAACCAATATTTGGCAGATAGCAATAAGGCTTTTTTTGTATATTTTTAACATTTTTTCGGCGTTAGGATTGGGCATTAACATCTTTATCTGTGAACAGGTACAGTGTGCCGAATCCCTGCTGTCAGGTGCAGCCCTAAACGTGCTTAACTGCGTGCTTAACAGTCTATTGGACTATCCTATTGATATTGTACATGTCCAGAAAGAAGCTTCATCAGTTAATATAACATTACTCCATTCTCAATGAATATTTTCGTCACCCATGTGAGTCGTTTCCTCGCGTGTTTTTCAGTCAACAGACGTTTTCTCGTTGTGTTTCGTCATTTTACATCATGAGTCCGAAGGTGACGTTGAATATTATCTAGAAAAATATTTAAACTCTTCTCTTCCAGTTTTACATGTCCCTGACGCAGACACAGTCCAGGATTTTTAACACTAGAACTACCGATCTTAAATGGGTACCTAACTATAATGTACACAGATTATAGTAATTTCAGCGGTACGATGAATATGAGTGAATATACTGATTTTAACCCCTTGACATACAAATAAAATGCGCATCGACGCGTCCGTAGAATAGCATTTAATTTGGCTCAACTGTGGACACTCATGTGCAAGCTTAGAAACAGAACGTTTTATTTTCAAATTTAATGCTATGTAAATAAAACAATAAAGTTGATATATAACGTTAATGTACAATAATTAAGTAATACTATAAAATAATAATTTAGTAGTTCTGTAAAGTATGATACATCTCAAAACATTTTGGAATATGTAGTGGAATCAGACATGTTTTACACTGCCAAGTTGTTTCACTTCTTATATTATGTTTGATGCACGCATGGCATCTGTTTGCAGGATGTTGCTTTTTATTTGTCGCAGGCATATATTCGGGAAAATGTGCTAAATTTTTTAAACAAAATAGCATCCACGCATGATTGAAACAAGTAAAGAATCTAATATACTGCACGACGTTCGCCGAAGACAATTCTTGACGTTTCCGAGACGTCAAAGTCTACAATGG
>NW_016908778.1:51363-55752 GCF_001483705.2 Eufriesea mexicana | reverse complement strand
GAAGAGCAGAGTCGAAAAACTTTTGTTAAAGGGGTTATTACGCAAGGAAGAGTAGTCAGTGGAAAACTGTGGAAAAACTGAGTAGATCTTTATTCAACGGGCGAATGGTTAGAACTGAACTGTTCAGTGCCTCGCAGGTCAAAAGTCGTCTTCACGAGACTGGTGAGAAAAGACAGAACATTGGGGGAAGGGATCGCCCCCACACCGCTGGGATGTAGTTTGCTTCACTATTGAATTTCACCATAACAACCCTGAACAGCGCGATAACGCTTGCCTTAATCGAGTGCGAAGAAGTCCAAACGACGCGATAGCGCTTGTTTAATTTTATGTCGAAAAATCCCAATCGTCGCAATAGCGCTTGTTGGTACTATGTGACGTACATGCATCAGCAAAGTTGAGCGCGATCGCGCTGCTTGGGACTCAAACGGTTAAAGCAGGTGTATGTGTTCGGTGATTGTAAAAAGGAAGATTCTGGGACCAGTCATTTTGACTGGGTTGGTAGTTCCAGTGTTAAAAAATAAAATCAATATCCACTTGCCATCTTTTTCTCTAATCTTCCGTCGTACACCACGATTGGGTAGATCATAGACACTTCCATCTTTTCATAACGCATTATCCACGTTCTGTCGAATGATTTTCATCTGCCCATATATCAAGCAGTGGCAGCACGTGATATTTTCGACTCTTCTGAGTGAATACGTAGAAACACTGCTTCAAAGCACGATGCATGCACAGCATTTATGATGCCTTCGAAAATAACGCTCACGATGTCGTCCACAATCGGTAATTTGGAGAAAATTGAACATTTCCCGCCAAAGCATTCAGAGAAAGGCAGTCCTCTACCAGATGCCACGAGAATTAGGAATATAATAGATGAAGTAAAAAGTTCTGAGCGTTTTTTCTCTTTATTTCGACGATGAAATTACCAAAGTTAGAATTTTCGGATTTAGATCAAATATGCGCCGTTTTGTTCGATAACTTTTGTCCATTTTGGATTTCATAATTCCACGATTGAAGAAGTCCTCGTTCCTATTGGTAAAAAACTTGACCAGCTCATTATCTATTGGGTTGGCAAGAAAGTAATTTCGGTTTGCATCGGTAAATAATGTTATGCTTGTTTAGTTATTCTTTTGTCAATGTTAGAATTTTTTTCTTCTGAGATGCGGTAGTCGATACCTTTAGGTTGCTATTTCGTGAAATTCCGTGTAATTTCGTTTATAACTGTCAGTTCACGGTCAGTCTTAACATGGAGTGCAAAAATAAGCATTTTCGACACATTTTACTTTTTTATTTTCATAAAGGCAAGAATGCGGCTGAGGCTCACAAAGAGATACGAGAAGTTTATGGTGTTGATTGTTTAACAGAACGCACGTGTCAGAATTAGTTTAAAAAATTTCGTTCTGAAGATTTTTCACTGAAAGATACCCACAACGTTCTGGTCGACCTTCTGAGATTTACGCACTTGGTTAAGTTTTTCGCAGATAAGGACCAGAAATTCTATGAGCGCGGGATCACGAAGTTACCAGAAAGATGGCAAAAGGTCATCGAATAGAATGGAAGATATTTGACCGATTAAAATTCATTTTTCATAGAAAAAACTGAGTTTTATTTCACACTAAAAAATCGAAAGTACTTTCTTGCCAATTAACTAACTAAGTGAAAAGTCGAACACGTTATTATCGGACAGACTGTACACAGTACTGGCAATATTTACCTGTACTACTACTGTGTTGCAAACTACAAGACTTTCGAAGATGTTCGGATACTTCTGCTACTGCTAAGCTGACGTCAGACGAAGAACTACAGGAATCCAATTGCGAGGAATTTTTCCGAGATATACGTGCAACTTCGATAGACTGTGACGGGCCAATCAAGTTGTTGCCTTCTTCTGCTTGGCTTTCAACCGACGACGTCACTCCAGATGACATTGGATGCTGCAGCTGCGTGGTATCTGTGGCGTGCTCTATACTCGGTCCTGGAGCCACGTCCCACGGGCAAACGTCGTCCATAGGGCGAGCCACCGTCTCCGACGTGCCAGCATCCCTGACAACACGAACTTTATTATATGATTTAGTTTTTACTTTTTCCTCTCGTTCAAATACCACGGCGTCTTTGCAATTTCAATATGTCGGTAGATCATGCAAGTAATTATATTATTCAACGGACAAGACGGACACCGCGCTTTTCAAAATTACATTTGGAACAAAGGGCAGTCGTAACTGTCGTTTCTTTTCAACGAACGAGGGGACAAAGGAATCAGAGAGTTGGAACTACCGAGGAAAGAAGGAAACGACTTCTCGACAGAGGATGGGTAGAATACATTTCGCGAGGATTGAATTATTCTAAGAAAATTAGAATAATTGGGTTGAAACTTTGATTTCCATAAGCCGTTGCCTATTTTATCTTTAAGTTTCGACATGGCCCGAATCGATCCCACGAAAAGTAAGTTCGACAAGTGGTTTTTCACGTGATAACGATTATACGAGACATTTCGATGGGTATTACATTGTCTGCTAATTATTACGTCGATTAGAAAACTAATAATTTAAATTTTCGTAGTTAACCCTTTGCGGACGAGCATCTTATATATGCATTTGGCGAAAAGATTGATAGAGCCGAGGGATTCATAAATGTGTCCAACGTAAACGCGTTGCTAGGACTGAGAAACACATATACTTATTGACAAAGTTAAGAAACAACGTAGTCATTTGGGAATTTCGGTATATTCTATACGAATAAACAATTAGATTTATTTTGGAACATATTTGTGCAAGGACTAAAATTAAATTAAATCGAAGAATTAAGACAAAATCTGCGTGACATAAGTTAAGAAACATATTTTGTTTAATTTATATAACCACTTTAAATAAAAGCAACGATATACAGACATCTGTAATTTTCATAACAGTTTAATAAAATATTGGATAACCCTTAGTGTTGGATGACTAACGATTTGTTGGCCCTTAGTTACTAGAAGGACCTAGCTGATATATATATAGACCTATTTCAGAGTCCAAAAACAATTGACTCATTCCTACTTTCACTACGGGCCAATGGTCATCTTCACCCCACCAAAAACTAACATTGTATAAGCACCCACAAAATTTGCGAAAAGTCAGTTTCAGTCCAGTTCCAGTTTCAGTTTCAGTTTTATTTTTTTCCTCTCCGCCGACTTGTATTTTTCCAACGTAGTCTTGTTGCTAGAACCCGTATTGTATATTGAATTCCGGATTCCATCATTAGACTTGAGGACTGCATGGCATCTGCGTGGTTAATTCGATTAATTGAACATTAAACTCAATTTAATTATGGTTCTTGTATAAGTATCTTCGAAAAACAATTTCCTGTTTATAGATGTATGGTGTTCCATCCCGAAAAGCGTGTTTATAGAATAATTCCTACTTTAATTTTCGATAATTCTAGAAATTTTATTATTTTGTATTACGACTGATACGCCGAAGGTTAGACGTGCCTTGCCGTCCTCTCAGCAGATTAAGTCACATATCTAAATGTGAAAGTTCAAAAAATTTACAAGTATCAGACCCGACAGATTGGACCCACGTGCGACTGACCCACCAAGGCGACGGACGGACACCTCTTGTAAATCACGTCATTGACCATCGAAAATCGGCTCCTTGACAGTTCCCTACTCCTCAGCCAAAGGTCCTTCCGTCACACCCTCTGTCCAATCAAAAATCTCTACTTTTCCTCCACTAATATTTATCCTAACCAATCAGAACCAAACTGGAGACACGAGACAGACAAAAATTGAGAAGCCAATTTGTCTTCGCGATCCTTAATATTAAAAAACAATAACGCAATATTAATTTGGCACGTGATACGCGTTCTTGGAAATCGAAGAGATTCGATGCATAAGACGCTACATATGGAATGTTATTTTATTATACTATTTTTAGTTTCACCCTATGTATCTTAGAAGACGAGAATATGCCCAAATTACCAAACGATTACGTTATTTCTTAACACATTGAGCTCCGGCGGCATCTGAGACATTTAACACGTTGAATGCCATGGGGGTCGCCGACGACCGGCACTTGACTTTGCTACAGCGCCATGGGGGCCACCGGTGACCGGCGACGCGACCATTAGTAAAAATACATAATTAGAGTAAATATCGATACCGATAAATTTTTAAATAGTACCATTGTTACTATAATGGTTCGAAGAAATTAATGCCATACAGAACATGCAAAAATAATTTTATTTATACAAAGAAAAGGTGAACCAAAACAGTCGGCACAATATGTCGCCACTTTTTTAGTGCAATTCTTTGCTCTCATTCTTCCTAGCTGATTTGAATTATTTTCATAGCACGCTTTGCAAAATCGCCTTACATTTCGCACACTTCCAGGTTTCTTTTTAAATTCG
>NW_016908778.1:32379-42341 GCF_001483705.2 Eufriesea mexicana | reverse complement strand
AAAATAATTTTATTTATACAAAGAAAAGGTGAACCAAAACAGTCGGCACAATATGTCGCCACTTTTTTAGTGCAATTCTTTGCTCTCATTCTTCCTAGCTGATTTGAATTATTTTCATAGCACACTTTGCAAAATCGCCTTACATTTCGCACACTTCCAGGTTTCTTTTTAAATTCGTGACGACGTTTTTTCTGTACGTAATTGCTCGATGAAATGCAATCTTCGTGATCGGAACATTTCACTAAATACATCGCTAACTTCATCCTAAAATCGGGAATTGAAATATTTTTTCGAGTTGCTTTTTAAACAATTGATAATGGCAAAAATGGTCTACAGCGTCGCGGGGGTCACCGGTGACCCCCATCACGAAAAATACATTAAACGCGATTATACAACTCACCTTATCTGTTGTAAATAATATTTCGACGTAATATGCATCGCATAATAAAATACTCATGTTGGCGCCATGGGCAATTCACGTAAAATGTGCGCGGCAGTCAACGTGTTAAAGCCTGAGCACCGGCCTCATTCGCTTGTTTCCGAACAATGAATAGCTAAAGAAAATATTTAAAACTTATACATTTTCTTAAAATACTATATTTTCATTGCATATTCGTCATTCTGTGGACATTTCGCTATTACTAGAATCGTCGGAATCACTCGAATATCGTAATGGAACAGCTCTTGATATTCTCCTTGGATCCAAATCACTATCACTGTCCTCGACTCGTGTGTCAGAATCTTCCGAATGTATCGAATAATCTGACAGATGGTCAGCAATATACTCGTTAAAAGCTTCGCTCATATTATATGGATAAAAAGTTACAGAATAACAAGACTTATTATATTGTTCAACGAAAAACGTAAACCTACGAAAGGGGTACCAACTAAAGAATACACTGCTTGAGAGTGATTCGCGCTTTGATTGTTTCTGAACCATCGTATACGTTTTATTTTCGGAGTATAACAAATGCAGATTGTCGTAAACGTGAGAAGTGAATGCAAATTGACGTGTAAGACATCCATACGAGCAAAAGAAAATCCTCATCATCGTGAGGGCGAGAGTCAAGTGACAAACTTAGAAACCCGTATTATCGCGGGGTCGGCGCTCAAGCGACAGACTCAGAAGCCCACGTTTTCACGGGACCAGTGCTCAATGTGTTAACTTTTGTCAGTAAGTGTATATGCGCCGGCTGTTGCGGCCCTAGGGCCGCAAGTCCCAAGTTAAGTGGTGGACTGTTTTATGTCCTTAGTACCAGCGTCGCTATGAACGAAAATCGCGTTTAACACGTTAAACGCCACGTTGGTTTTACGTGCCCTTCCGTTCACGCCACAGTTAGCCCTCATGCAGGCCCTTCCGGGCCATACAAGGGAAAGTCTGGCAGCGGTCCCTAAGGCCTGACGTGGCGTTTATCGCGTTAACACGTTAAGTGTGCCCGTTTTGCTTGCCATTCCATTCAAGCCAAGACTCGGCTATCAAATGGGCTACCGGTGGCGGGCAAAGTGTTTGTAAAACTCGGAGATACTGTACCAATTGTTATAACAGAAATTCCCAAACGTTAGCTCCAAAGATGGCGAAGAATTTAACACCAAAAGTTAGCACCTTTTGGTCTTAGTCTAGGCCCGAACGGAAAGTCTAGCGTGGCACTTAACCCTTTCGCTTCGGCAGTTCAGTCCGCCGAAGTATCGTCACTGAACGGAAGCGGGCGCCAGAAATATGCACAGTGCGTGTGATTTTTGTATATTTCTGTACGTTTTCCTAAGTCTTAAATACCAACTGTGCTGAATAAAACAATCGTATACAGATTGCATTTGGATACGCATCATATGGATGACGGATATATGTGGTGCCCGTACCCAGGAGTCATCGCGTGGACGCCGCCTATATGCGGCTCTCAAAGCGAAAGAATTAATCCTTTGCGGTCGATATCCCCACAGCGGAGACATTCGCGAGTCGAAAAATACAGAAAACTACAGAAAATTAGATAAATTAAAAATTTTGAATTTTTACGTATTATTAGTAGTAATAATTAGTTTCAACAAATTCTGTGCGTTTTAACCCTTTGCACTCGAGAGGTGACTCTCAGTCACCGTTTGTTTTAATGCTATAACTTAAATATTGAACGATGATATTTATATATTAAGAACATTTAAATAAAATTATTCTATTCGTTCGTTTCTCAAGCAAATTCACGATTAACTTCTTTTAATTTTAGCATAAAGAGTATCAGTGAACTTATAAAAATCTAAGAACAACTTCGAATTGCATCTTCGCAACGAAGAAATCTTCGAGTCCAAAGGGTTAATATCTATATATTGATTTTAAACGCTGTACAGAAAAGTAACTGCGAAACGCTAAATTTGCTCTGCTGAAATCTGTCGGCCGCAAAGGGTTAACGTGTTAAGCAGAAACGAGCGCTGGTAGTTTTGAATGGCTATCGCGACAGCTGCTCGACCCCATGGCACGGTTTACTGAAAACCGCTCTGTCCGCAAAGGGTTAATTTTGAATTCGTACGAAGATCATGCGAAATATCTCGTGGTTGCTTACACAAGTGACAAGATAAAACGGTGCTGCTGGAAAGTGTACTGCCAGATAGAGATACGACAACAATAAATGGGAATGAAAAATGAATATGTATAATAATGCGATGGTGTGACAATAACGATAAAGCGAAAGACTAGGAAAAGACAGTCGCAACGATATATACAAAAGACACGATATACCGAGATTGAAGTAGTTAAAATGCAATCAGGGAGAAGGTTCTCCAAAAAGATAGTCAAACTACGTCACCCTTTGTACATCGAGAGTAATTGGACAATATTAGAAAACACTGAGAGTTTTGCATACATGAAATGGCTTTTCACAAGTGCTGAACAACACCTTGGAAAAATACACACCGATAACAGGATTTGTTAAAAACTGAAATAAGTCAAGAGATTCGTATTCGCAAACGTATGCAAGGAAACTACCAAGTTATTTCGAGGACTTACTGAACACTATGCGGGATAGGCCTTGTTGGAACAAGTCGAGCCAGATCTCCCCTGAAAATACCGCACCGATAAGACCTATTTTTCATCCCCCATGTTCGTTAAAATTTCACCATATTTATAAAACCTCCTCTTTTTAACCGTGACTTTTATTTGAAAATCTGGAATGCATTGAATTTACCAAATCGATTAGGTTCACGTCTCTGCAGAATATGTTTATCCGTCTCTCAATTATGTTACTAAGACAGCAGTGTGCAAGCAGTTTCGAAAACAGTATAAAGACACCGGTTTTACTTAAGATTTTACTGGTACGTTCTTTGTTAGAGACTATGGGTTTTCAATTTTAATCGCGTTACATAAATTTATATCCATATGTACATTTACTTTGATTGATTTCTCTCTGCGAAACAAAGAAGTTAATTAAAGGACGATTTTAAGTAACAGCAAGATATTTCGCTCTCGCATGCTTATTATACGTACATTCATTCATACATACATACATACATATACACATACATATATTATTTAAATATATGATATTGTGGGATGCCAAATATAGGTTTTATTTTGTCTTCGGTTTACAGAAATAACGTGTATGTGTTCCTTCTTTTATTATATAAAAGAATATTATAAAACACAAATTAAAATTATCTTTAAAATTCAAATTACCACGCAACAACAAATTCTGAAATAAATTGCGAATTCATGAAATCACGCCGTTTATCATGAATATCAAAATTGAATGTTAGATAATATATGTAATGGAAAAGGATAATAAAAATAATAAAATAATAAAATAATAATAAAAATAATAAAATAATATAGGATGCCAAAAATAGGTTTTATTTCGTCTTCGGTTTACAGAAATAACGTATATGTGTTCCTTCTTTTATTATATAAAAGAATATTATAAAAAAAAATTAAAATTATCTTCAAAATTCAAATTAGCACGCAACCACAAATTCTGAAATAACTTGCGAATTCATAAAATCACGCCGTTTATGAATATTACTATTTAATCAACAATACTACTTATATTATCGCAGGATGCCGAAAACAGATTTTATTTTGTCTTCGATTTACAGAAATAACGTGTACGTGGTTCCTTCTTTTATCGAAGGAATATCGGGTCTGCGCGAACGGTTTGAGACCCCGAAAACGACAGAACAAAATGAACAGAATGAAACGAACACCAAACGCGGAAACTGATTAAACGCGAGAAAATAATATCGAAATAACGCAACTTTAACACACGGAAAACACGCTTCTATTCGTCTCTCTCCGACACCGAACGACTCACGTCCGCGCCGGTCACAAACTATTTTCACGAGGATTCTTCGAGGCTTCTCCACTCAGGACTCTGCCTGTGTCGTCGAGGGTCCTGTTTTATGCCCTTTGGAAAGCTCGACGACGTGCTTTTATCAATCGCTAATTGGTTGATCCGATTCAACCGATTCCCGATTTGGCTCCGTGAAAATTATGTCATCTTGCTGATTCACGATTTGTCTTCGTAAAAATTACATTAGGTTACCGATTCGCGATTTGTCTTCGTGAAAATTACATTAGTTTACCGATTCGCGATTTGTCTTCGTAAAAATTAAGCTACTTTGTCGATTCGCAATTTGCCATTGTGAAAATTATATCACTTTACCGATTTGCGATTTGTCCTCGTGAAAATTATGTCACAATGCCGATTCGTGATTTGTCCTCGTGAAAATTATGTCACATTGCCGATTCGCGATTTGCCTTCATGAAAATTACACCACTATTTCGATTCACGGTTTGCCGTCATGAAAATGACATCATTGTATCGATTCACGATTTGCTCTCGTAAAAATTAAGCCATCTTGCCAATTCGCGATTTGTGCTCGTGAAAATTACGCCACATTGCCGATTAGCGATTTGCCTTCGTGAAAATTACGCCACTATGTGGATTCACGATTTGCCATCGTGGAAATTGCACTATTTTTCGATTAGCGATTTATCCTCGTGAAAATTACATTACTTTACCGATTCGCGACTTATCTTCGTGCAAATTACATTATTTTACCAATTCGCGATTTGTCTTCGTGAAAATTACGCCATCTTGCCGATTCGCGATTTGTCTTCGTGCAAATTACATTATTTTACCAATTCGCGATTTGTCTTCGTGCAAATTACATTATTTTGCCAATTCGCGATTTGTCTTCGTGAAAATTACGCCATCGTGCCGATTCGCGATTTGTCTTCGTGCAAATTACATTATTTTACCAATTCGCGATGTCTTCGTGCAAATTATATTATTTTACCAATTCGCGATTTGTCTTCGTGAAAATTACATTATTTTACCAATTCGCGATTTGTCTTCGTGAGAATTACGCCATCTTGCCGATTCGCGATTTGTCTTCGTGCAAATTACATTATTTTGCCAGTTCGCGATTTGTCTTCGTGCAAATTACATTATTTTACTAATTCGCGATTTGTCTTCGTGAAAATTACGCTTCCGTTCATTTATGTTTCATCCCCCGTAAAGACCGCGCAACTCACCTAACCTATTTCTAAAAATAGCCTTCCATAACGGCACTAGTCGATTTCCGACTTTTCCCAAAATAACCCCCTGCGTCGGCATTGGCCGATTTCGATTTGTTTTTCCAAAAATAGCATCCCACAATACATCGATGGTAACAATGATACTCACAAAAGGTTTAAAATGAATACCCGATAACATTGGAATTGAATTTTCGAGCAACAATGGCGACGATTAATCGCCATAAATATCTCGGGGATTATTTGTTACGAAAGGAAGAAATTGCGAAATTAATCTAAGAAGAATGACCGTGTATAACGAACGTATAGACATGAACACAAAGGCGACGCAAAGTGTCTATACGCTGAGCGAGTATCATCGGTTTGAAGGAAATATCAAATCGTTTACCTATATGGAATGTCGGTGAGATTCGATTGACTGTGAGAATGCGGCACTGTAGGCATCGAAGTCGTATCTCGGACACCGCAAACGGCTAGCTCGTGAGCAGATCCAGAAAGACTTCGTTCGCTTTCCCTGCGTTTGCTACTACTTCCTCCGCTGCTTACAGCATGCTGTTGCAAAATGCTGGTCGTTGGAGTCGAAGTCGAAGTCGTAGTCGAAGTCGAAGTGGAAGAAATTTTCTTCTTCGCTTGTACGCCGAAGCTAAAAAACCTGCGAAACGCCATTGAAAATATAAAGCCGTATTTCACACGAAGAACGTAAATCGGGGTCGAGAAGATGAGAGAAAATGGAGGACAACGATGTTTTCCATACGTACCACTTTTTTTGCAAAGGTTGCACACCGGCAGCTAAAAGATTTCGGTATTGATCGGAACGAATAAATCTAGGATAGCAATCTTTTTTCAGAAGTAACGTATATACATGTTCAGCGGCGGAATCAAATGTGAATCGATTTGGATTTCTCATTTCTTGATGAACCTTTTCCATCGTCTTCCCGTCTATGTTTATTTCGCAAGGTGCTCCAGGTGCCAGGAATTCTCTGCAGCGACATTCGATCGTTCGGTTATTTTCTTACATACACACCGTGTACGATCCGTGTTATGGTTTACGAATTACGATCATGAAAAGAGATTTTCGCGGTACGTACTTGAAGATCTCGTTGACTTTGTCGGGTATTTGTGCTTGAAAACTATGCCTCAAATCTTTAACCGCTAACCAAAATCGTATATTTTCGTGGCTGTATTCTTTCCTCAAATAATTCGTGAACTCTTGCAAACCTGCAAACCAAACGAACGAGATCAAAAGACAAATTTCGAACGTTGATAGGATACTTGGCGTTGTAACGTGTAAATACCTAAACACGTGTTTCTCGATTCTACAAATAAAGCTCGAAAATTATGGTTCGACGATTTTAGCGATGAAACAATATTTACACCTTTTCACATCGCTTTCGTGTATAAAATATTATAATAAAAGTATAATAATAATAATAGTAGTAATAAGAATGACAGTGATAATAATAATAATAACGATGTTAATAACAAAAGAAGGTATATGAGAAAATATACGTATATAAGAGAAATTTCGTTTGAAATTTTTTAGCTTTTGAGTATCAATATTAATTATTTTTATTACTCAATTATTTAATTATTTCTTATTAATGTTAATTATTTTCATTTGACAAACAAAAGATGTTCGCTACTCGGATGGGACATTAGCTCTTCCATTATAATAACAATAATAATGATAATAATAAAAGAAGGTACACGAGAGAATATATGCATTTAAGAGGATTTCTTTTGAAATTTATTAGCTTTCGACTATTTGTATTAAGTATTTTTGTTATTACAGACGAACGAAAAATATGTACCAGTAAGATTGGATATTAACTCTTCCAGTATAATAACAATGATAATGATAATAATAATAAAAGAAGAAATATACGAGGAAATATACATATATGAGAAATCACTTTTGAAATTTTTTAGCTTTTTACTATTAATATTAATTATTTTTATTACTGTAGACGAATGAAAGATATTCACCACTAGGATCGGACATTAACTCTTCCATTATAATAACAATAATAATGATAACAACAAAAAAAAGTAAAGGAGAAAATATATATACATAAGAGGATTTCTTTTAAAATTTTTTAGCTCTCAAATATTAATATTAATTATTTTTCTTATCGTACATGAACAAAATATATGCACTAGTAGGATCGGACATTAACTCTTCTATTATGATAACAATAATAATGCTAATAATAGAAGAAAGTACGCGAAAAAATATATATACCTAAAAGGATTTTTTTTGAAATTTCTTAGCTTTCAAATATTAATATTAATTATTTTTGTTATTGTACATGAACAAAAGACATGCACTAGTAAAATCGGATATTAACTTTTCAAGTATAATAATAATGATAATGATAATAATAATAACACTGATGATAATAATAAAAGAAGGTATACGAGGAAATATACATGTATAAGAGAAATTTCTTATGAAATTTTTTAGCATTTGACTATTAATATTAATTATTTTTAATACTGTAGACAAACGATAGATATTCAACAATAGAATCGGACATTAACTCTTCCATTATAATAACAATAATAATTATAATAATAAAAGAAAGTATATGAGAAAATATACATATATAAGTGAAATTTCTTTTGAAATTTCTCAGCTTTTGATTATTAATATTAATCATTTTTATTATTGCAGACCAATGAAAGATATTTACCATTAGAATCAGACATTAACTAACAATAATAATGATAATAATAATAAAAGAAGGTACACGATAAAACATATGTATATAAGAGGATTTCTTTTGAAATTTCTCAGCTTTTGATTATTAATATTAATCATTTCTATTACAGCAGACCAATGAAAAATATTCACCACTAGGATCAGACATTAACTAACAATAATGACAATAATAATAATAATGATGATGATGATAATAAAAGTAGGTATATGAGAAAATATATATATATATAAGAGAAATTTCTTTCGAAATTTCTCAGTTTTCGAGTATTAATATTAATTATTTTTATTGCTGTAGACAAACGAAAGATATTCACCAGTAGGATCGGACATTAACTCTTCCATTGATAACGCCCAGCGCTTAACGCGTTTTTCCGTAGGAACTTCCACCCTGCACAGAGTAAATGGAAGAAATTAAAGGAATTCAAATTGCCCTACTACGACGAGCATCCTTGCCGCGGTGGTTGCATACTTTACCGTGGAGCATACATATTTGCACGAGAAATTTTAATTATGTTTGGAATACTAACAGTGGACTGTTTAGCTGCCAAAATGTTTGATCATCGGTAATCCATGGGTTAGAAGGCTGAGGCTGTACAAACATCGGATCGTATTCCACGTACGTTTCGAAGTATGATTTCAAATTTTCGATCGCAGCCGAAACCTTTATCCTTGTACGCGTTAAGCTGTTCTTCAAAAGGGCCACCTGGTGTTCGGAAAAATACATAAATCTCAATAAGTATTCTACTCATACCACATCTGCCATAATACATTACGCATGATCTATTAACATTTAACTCTTTGCAATCCGAGAATATTTTTATTTCACCGACAAACACGCTTTTACAATGGGAAGCTTTTCAAAAATTTTGTTTCGAAATAAGAGAAATTAAAAATGTACGGAAATTTATTTAAACTTATTCTAAATTTAATTTAAATTTATTTTAAATTGTAAATTATCAATATCTCCGCAGTGGCGCCACTGGAGTGTACAAAATCAAAATTACTATCTTTTCAAAAATTTTGTTTCGAAATAAGAGAAATTAAAAATGTACGGAAATTTATTTAAACTGATTCTAAATTTAATTTAAATTTATTTTAAATTGTAAATTATCAATATCTCCGCAGTGGCGCCACTGGTGTGTACAAAATCAAAATTACTATCTTTCCTTTTCTTTTTTTTTACTATTTCGTGTGTACATGTATACATAATTGAATATATAAACAAATATGCGCGCGTACAATTGAAATATAAAATATTTTTAATGGAATTCAAGAGTTGCGCATGGAATAACGTCGAAAGATCAGCGTACAGTTAATATCAGCATGAATTAGAAAACAGAAGAAAGATGGTCGGAAAGAAATGTCGACACAGCGACATCTGGCTACGGCTATCCGAAGCAAGTTAATAGGATTAGAGAAAAGCGTTTACCTCGCGTTGCAGATCTGTTAAAGTGCGTTTACGCGACGGAGGACGTGAAAAATGTCCAGGACGAAAACGTGTAGGTACGGGTGCTACCTCGAGACTTCTTAGACAACCGGGTGGCGGCCTGTAAACTCTCCAAAATGCTCGTTCTTGAGAATCGCTTACTATTTTATCTCCCTTCTTTCGCTCCTTCGCTAAGCGTACCTGAACCCACAAAATGAACAACATTTCAAGGAGTCACATGCTCGAATATAGCGAATTTCAACTACGTGTAGGAAAAATGTATTCGATGGCATATTCAG
>NW_016908778.1:19302-32262 GCF_001483705.2 Eufriesea mexicana | reverse complement strand
CTTTCCCTAGATAAGTAGTAAACTAGATTCATTTGCATAAAAAGGTATTCGAATATGTATTGTACATTTGTTACTTCAACGTGTTTATCGATATGGCGATGACTGGTAAAGTTTAAATCTAGGCAATTAATTACTAATAAAATTATTAATAATTTATTACGATATTAATTCGTATATTAATAACTATAATATATTGATTGTAGTTAATTAACCCTTTCACTACTACGGGTGACTATGGTACGAAGACGCCATCTACACACGATCTCTAGGGACTGGTGTGGCGTTAACGTGTTAATCTTTGAAATACCGTTTCGGTGGTATTATTACTCATTAGGAAGTAGCATATTGCCGACCCTATAGTCACCAACTACGCGACGCCATCTACACACAACGGGTAACTCTATCCACGAACTACGCGACGCCATCTACACACTAGGGGTGACTTCAGCCACGAACTATGCGACGCCATCTACACACTAGGGGTGAATCTAGTCACGAACTACGCAACGCCATCTATACACGACGGGTGACTCTAGCCACGAACTACGCGACGCCATCTACACATGACGGGTGACTCTATCCACGAACTACGCGACGCCATCTACACATGACGGGTGACTCTAGCCACGAACTACGCGACGCCATCTATACACGACGGGTGACTCTAGTCACGAACTATGCGACGCCATCTACACACGACGGGTGAATCTAGTCACCGGTCTAAAAATTGAGCCAAAAATTAAGACAGACGTTCCGCTTAGCTATCTTTTCAAAGAATTGCAAACCCTATTGCGATGGTCAGTTTTTCCTTCTTTTTTTTTTTTATTTTTCAAAAGACTTAGACCCGAATGTTAAACACTGCACGATCGTAATGTTTCCATTTTTGACATAGCGCTTCGTTTTGTATCTAGAGGGACTCCACGGTGACGCGCGTGTCACAGGACAATTATCATGGTGACTCTAACAAACGACGTTTGGCTAATTTTCGCGTAGAAGTGTAGTGATTGATACTAACGCGGATAACTAAGTATAGTTACGTATAGTATAACGACGAAGGAGTTTCATAGGGGTACAACACTGGAGAGTTAACCTGTACAAAATTATGAGAGTTAACCTATATTCAGGTTTTGGTTCAGATATATATGCGATTCTATATGGTCGGGAAAGGGTATGTTTTGGAATATATGGTTCATTAAGATTGGCTAGTGGTAGACTTTGGTTTGTTTCGAACGATGCATGTCTGGTTTAGGATTTATAAACAATGATGCGATAACGAAAGGTATGTGGAAGTATCGGGCTTTCGGTAAGCATCCGTTACTCAGGGTTGACTTCTGACTCATTGGGTGCAATTCGGATACCAATTGGTGACGATAAGGCCATCTTTACACCCGTCGTAGCGAAAGGGTTAAATATCGCGTTATACTCTCTGTGCTACTCGATACTATAATTCAATTCGATATCTCATTATTTATTCTAAAATAATACCATCTATCATTAACGTGAGCGAAAAATCTATGAAAATAATCTTGACAATGAATATACAAATATCTGTACAAAACAATATGGCGTATATAGCAAGAAGAAGGTCTAAAAATTACATCCGTAAAATTGGAAAATAATTTGTACGTTCAAAACACTGTATTTAATACACACGTGTACCATTAACACTAGAACTACCAACCCAGTCAAAATGACTTGTTCCAGAATTTTCCTTTTTGCAATCACCGAACACATACACCTGCTTTAAGGATAAAATTGGTATCAACTAATATTACGAAAGAACTGTAATCAATATATTCACTCATATTCATCGTATCGCTTGAAATGACTATAATCTGTGCACGTTATAGTTAGGTGCCCATTAAAGATCGGTAGTTCTAGTATTAATGGATCATAAATGTGTTATACTGATAAGAACATCATTAATTAAACAAAAAGTTTTAATATAACGTTGATCCATCAATGTTGTTATAATTATGACAGTCTAAGGGTGACCTTCCATTAAGTACAGAAAACTAGCGTCTTCGTGGTTCGTATTTGTTCTAACTGTACTTACTCGAGTACATTGTATATATCCCAAAATTATTTTCGAATTTTACCAATAAAATTTGAAGACTTGTTTCTTTACAGTACACAGTGTTTCCCATAAATGGGCCCAGTTTAGGCTGTTGCTTGCAGAGGGTTGGCAATAGAAAAATATTTCACGAAACTATAGTAAACGGTGCTGAATGATGCATGATCCGATGTACGTGTCTACCACGAAGTGGAGATGTTCTGAAGATTTCACTGCCAATTTCTTAAACGATACGTACTACACGACAGGTGACTCTAGTCACGAACTACGCGACGCCATCTACACAGCATGGTTGATTTTAGCCACGAACTATGTGACGCCATCTACATACGACGAGTGACTATAGTCACCGGTCACGGGACGCCATCTACACACAATCGGTGATTATAGTCACCGGTCGTGAGACGCCATCTACACACGACGGGTGACTCTACCCATGAACTACGCGACGCCATCTACACACAACGGATGACTCTACTCACGAACTATGCGACGCCATCTATACACGACGGGTGACTCTAGTCACGAATTACGCGATGCCATCTACACACGACGGGTGACTATAGTCATCGGTCACGAGACGCCATCTACACACAATCGGTGATTATAGTCACCGGTCACGAGACGCCATTTACACACGATGGGTGACTATAGCCACGAACTACGCGACGCCATCTACACAGGACGGTTGATTTTAGTTACGAACTACGCGACGCCATCTATACACGACGGGTGACTATAGTTATCGGTCACGAGACGCCATCTACACACGACGGGTGACTATAGTCATCGGTCACGAGACGCCATCTACACACGATAGGTGACTATAGTCATCGGTCACGAGACGCCATCTACACACAATCGGTGATTATAGTCACCGGTCACGAGACGCCATTTACACACGATGGGTGACTATAGCCACGAACTACGCGACGCCATCTACACAGGACGGGTGACTCTACTCACGAACTACGCGACGCCATCTACACACGACGGGTGACTCTAGTCACCAGCCACAAAAATTGAGCCAAAAATTAAGACAAACGTTCCGCTTAGTTCTCTTCGCAAAAAATTACAAGCGTTACTGCAATGGTCGCTTTTTCTATATATATTACAATTATATATTATATTAACAACCTTCATATAAGTTAACTAAATCTGTCACCATCGTATAATTGGAGCAACCCATCCGTCAAATTGACGAGTTTCGTAAATCTAGTGTTAATGAAGTTATACATTGAAAATAATTTGAGGAATTAAATTTAATAATTTTACACCATATGATAGTACTTGAAATGATCGATACATATAGCCATACGGCAGTTATCACATTGATGAAATGAATAATTTTTCCCTTTTTGTGATAAACGAACTACACAAGGTTTACAAGCTTTCCATGATGAAGTTGTTTCAATAGATATTAGAAAATGTTGGCCAATAAATCTTGATAGTAATGATGAACGTGGTGTAATATCTCGTGTTGCTGATGTTTTTATTTTTGCTTTATTTTGTTCAATTATTTCTTCCGCTAATTTTTGCCCAAAGACGTGAAATGCTCTATCTTTACGAATAGTTTGCAGTCGTGATACGAAATAATAAAGTCTTTAGAATTATCGAAAATGAAGGTATTAACCCTTCCACTACGAAAGACGTATATATACGTCCTCACAAATTTATCAATATATACGAAAGACTTAAATACACGCTACCTACATTTTTCTTACTCTATCACTTTTGCTATTTTACCAATTGATTCTACATGAAATATAACATAGCAATTGAATATCGGCAATTGTTTCAATATTGTTCTGTCAATTGTCAAATATCGCGTCGTCTGTATTTATGATTCACTTCCAGAATGTACCGCAGTCAAAGGGTTAAAATAAGAGTTATGCTATAAACACGACCTCTGATACAAAACAGCGTGCTTGCATTTTGTGACTATGCACAGAAGTTCTACTATTATGCACAATAGACTAGCACATATACATGTGCCACAAAAATTCCGCGCATATATCTGCATATAATGCAAATGGGTTAAAACAGTCCCTTCTAAACTGATCAATTTTCGACCTAAATTTTCTAATACGTTTCATTTTTATAGAAGATAAACAAATGCAGTCAGTAACGTGTATAAAAATGTGCAATTCCATAAAGAGAGAAAAAATGGAAATAAAATCTCGAAATTTTTTGAAATTTTTCACTTTTAGTTTTTCATAGTAGACATCGAGTCATGCATCATTTAATTTTCCTTACAAATTTTCTCTATCCTTTACGATTTTGGGTTTTGGAGAACTATGGCTGGGTCCAATTGCATGAAACACCTTGTATTTGCCATATCGTTTTAGAGATTTCGTTTATATTTTACTCCCTAAATGTAACGAAACTCATAACCAAGAAATTGGACTATATACGAATAATATTTGAGATTTTTAATTTGACCATTTGATGATTCAGGACAAGATATTTGGTAACCGGTGGTAGAAGTGGGCAGAACATGACTTTACATTTAAAAATAAACCGAAAAGGAGGAATAAATCTTTTTCATCGGAAAATTAGTTTTGAAAAACGATTTCAATACCCATAGCGTGTAATAATATTTAAAGAATAACGATATTTAGAAAATTCGTAGAAGCCGATAAAAATTGAATCGAATTTAACCCCCTTTGCATTCGAAGAATTTTTCGTTACAGAAAAATAGTAATTCGAAGATTTTCTGTCATAAAGCTAACGATATTTTTAAAACGGTAAATAAGAAATCGTATGCAAATTAAGATGTAGAATTATTTTACTTAGACATTCCACGCATCGTTGGGTAATTTTAATTTTGATATATCGGTTTAATTAATTCTGATATAAGTTATCGATCTTTAGGTTCTGATTAAATGGCGACTGAGGGTGGCCACTCGAGTGCAAAGGGTTAATTAAATTTCAACTTCACGAATTTTACAATAAATTATATTTCTTTCTCGGTGACTCGAAAAATAGTAATTTCATGGTGTCATTCGTCGAATTCATATATTTGGCGTGGATACATAGACACTAAATATGTTTACAAACATAGATGGGAACAGTTTACAATGAAATTTGAAAACTCGACTAAAAGAACACGTTTTCCAATGAATTTTCAACTCATTTTTAACAATTTCTTCTCATCGAAACTACAAATCGAAAAAATTTTGTTCCTCTTTTCCAGCACATTTTTACATGAGTTCCGCTATTTCCCACATTATCAAACACGCTTTTATACTTTATCGTAATAAATCAATTTAATAATTTATTTATTTAACACGTTCACGCCGGCGCTGATTTTTGTTTCTCGCTGTGGAGCGGCGCACATATTCAAACACCTTACTTTTCTTCAATTAACCCTTTGGTCTATACCCACGAGTCTGACTCGTGATGTGGAATTTGTGCCACAAACGAAAACCACGAGTCTGACTCGTGATGAAGGATTTGTGCCATAAGCGAAAACCACGAGTCTAACTCGTGGTGAGGAATTTGTGCCATAAGCGAAAACCACGAGTCTGACTCGTGGTTACGAATTTGCGCCATTAATACTTCAACTACCACGTTGGTTATATATGACCAGCCACGGTTTCTTCTGTGACGCCACCGTGATCATTGGTGACCGAAGCTCTTCAACTACTCGAACTACATTGAACTACATTGAATGAAAATTGGCAGTTAGTGCATTTCGAATATAACCGCTAATTAGAAAATATTTTGAAATAAAAAGTGCCCCACTGAACAATTAAAAATTTTTATTAAAACATCAAAAACATATTAGAACAAACCTTGCATCTAGCGATGTACTCCCATGGCAGTGAGAAACATGGAAAATATGTGATTCCATGCACTCCTGAGGGAAACATGTGATTCCGGCGAGGTAGTCAAAGGGTTAACAATACACAGGAGTCGAAGTGGTGGTACTTCTTTGCATCGAAAAATACATGTCATGAGAAGTATACATTTTTCGCAAGTTCGGGCACACAGCTGAATGGCTCGGCATATGACCGATCTTTTTCTTTACTATGGCCCGCGCAATCGGGAGATAGCGCGTAGGCCAAGGGTTTAACCCCCTAAGTAAAGGTGCACGTAAAATTAAAATAAAAAATGTAGAAATTTTTTAAAAATATTATAATAAGAAAATATAATAATAAGAATAAGAATATAATAATAAGAAAATATAGAATTTTATTAATATAAAACAAGCTGACAAATTTTTCATTATGTATAGTAACTATGAATTTCACAAAATGTCGGCTTGTTTTGCATTAATAAAGATTAATTTCTATATCTTTTATTTTAATTTTACGCGTATCTTTCCTTTCTTTTCTCTATACGTGCACCGACTGCGATAGGTGGACGAATATTTATGCGGCCGACTGTAAATAAGATGAAATATAAACCTAATATTTCGAGGTGGGACTAAAAATGTCCCACCATGCATTACGGTGCATCAAAATGGTGGGACACTTTTAATCCCAGCGTGCCCCAAAGAGTTAATTATCGATTATGTTCAAAATGCACTGCTTTCACTATTTTTATTATTATTTATTATTATTTACAATTTTAACAATTATAAGTAGTTCAAGTGATCAGTAGATGACCACTGTTAGCGTGACAGGAGAAACCATGACTCGTCATATATGACCAACGTGGCAGTGAAAATGTCAATTAAATGAAACTATTCGATGAATCTTAGCGAGTGAACAGGAAAATGGGTTACAACAATGTATAATTAATTATTCACCTGTTCTTCGGCTTGAAGTTGTATAACATCCCATTTGTTCTGCAAGTTCCTACGTAGGCAGTTTAAAGCTTCCTAGGGGGATAAATCAGGTATTTACTAAAGCTATAAAACGCATGTAACAACTATCTGTTAGAATAAACACGAGGATAACGTACAATTTCATAATCTTCAAGAGCATGTCGTTGCTTGTTTCTCAGAGTTCTCTTAGCCAGATAAATAGCGTATTCCACGTTATCAGGGATTCTATGTTGCCACGGCCAATAACATGGTGTCTGTTTGCCAAATAAAGAAGGATTACACATTAATCATCTCAAAAGCACACACGTACACAAAAGCTACGCTACTTTATATGCGAAACGTACTTGAAAAGTGTCTCGACACCTATGCAATGTCATTTCTCATCGAGTCATTTCGTTGACACGATATTGATCATGTATTACCATTTTTTCGCGATTTTTCGATTTGACAATTGATTTTCTCATTTAAATTGAACGTTTAACAGTCTACCAACGAAGATCTGTCAATTTTCATCCCTTTTTATCACTCGTTGCCTCTATACCACACATTGACAGTCGAATATCTTAATTTTCAAATAACGTTATAATTTTCACGAATATAAAAGTCAAATTATTCTTCGTCATATAGGAATAACAATTTGTCACAGTTCGAAAAGGAGAAATTCAAACAGTGGGATTAAAAATGACACAACTTCGTGGTCTAACTATTCGTCGACTGTCAACGAATTAAAGTTCCCCGGTGGATGATGCGATCATGCGTAAATTGAAATAACGAGACCAGTTATTCGGCTTAGGTTTCACAGAATTTAAAGAAGACTCGAAGACTTCGTGGTACCTAAGCTTTATTTCATCCACTCCGATTCATCCCGGATTATTGCGCGTCATTCTGAATTAAAAGCCGTGTATCGATTAATTAGTCAAATCTACCGTATTTACAGATATTAACACTAGATTGCCGGAGCGAGTCAATTTGACTCATATACGACTTTATTGCTATATATATAGAAAAATTTAAATAATTTTTTTAGAACATATGTTGGTTTTTCATAGAATTATAAAATGTATACAAATACTAATTCCTTCCCTTCCCACTCCTTACTTCCAAAAAGCCATATGTGCTATACCTATTTTGACAGATGTGAGTCAAATTGACTCGTTAAATATTTTTAAAATTGGTCGTTTTAGACACGTGTAACTTATTTCTCGTGCATACAAATTTTTTGTAAACAATCTGATGCGAGAGTTTTCATGTTCGAACTTGTCAATTTGCTAGTTTATGGCCCCTTAGCCCACCGAGGTCCAAGGGTGCCACGCGTGCGGACTTACGTTGAGACAGGCCCCTTGTTAGCCTAATCCCAAGTACCGTCACTCAACCCTGTCGAACGAGGGTCGTATTGCCTGGCAAAAATCTGCGGAAAATGTATTTTAAAAACGGAATATATCTGTAAAAATTGTTTCGAATAAAGTTCCTTTAAAATAAAATTTTATTTCTTTCAAAAAATTTCAATTTTGATGTTTCAGTCGAATTGACTCGTTTCAGGCAAAATAGGTATATACCCAATCTCCGGTAATCTAGTGTTAATGAAAATGCCTGTAACCAATATTTGCTAGCAAAAGGAGGAAAAGCTTTGCGACGTGTATGTTATCGCGATCGATGCACTATCGGTATATCCAGCGTGTTACAGTTAGACATTTCTCGTACAGTTAGACAATAATTTACAATTTTCTCGACTGCGTCTAATAAAAATAGAAAAGATGGAATTCTCGATAAATATCCAGTGCTCGAATAACGACACGGTGAAACAGAAATACGATATGCAAGGTGCTGTATCGGTATCGGAGCATTCAGATCCTTCAGATCCTCCTTTGTTTCAAGGGAAACGTGTCCGACATATTTTTGCACCGTAGCTTTCCTTCATTGCACCTGATAACGGGTGTTAAAATAAATTCCATTTCGAAGGATTAGGTCGTCAGCCTTGAAGCAATTTGAAACAGCGAGTATGCGAGTTTTAGGGTGTCATTGAAAGAGTACATGGACTCACTGCAAATGTAAACTCGCGATTAGTGAACCCAGAAAAGCAAAGATACGTATCATATGTGCCTATGATTATGAAAGTGGTCCAAGTCATTTATATTTGCTTCTGAAATATTAAAAGCTTCGGTCTTTAAATTCGTCATAAATTATAAAATTAATTGCAATAAGGCTGCAAACTCGATCTAGCGATTCAATTCTTCGCTGTTTTGTAGAAAATAAATATATTTTATCGTAAATGAATGCAACACGAAATAAATAATAAAATCTTTCCTCTTAGGTCCATGACTTAGATCACATTCATAATTATAGGCACATGTGTAAAATGTAATAAGAACAGTAGCGCACTATATTTTTTGAATTACTCTCGAGGCAACTTGCTCAACTCGCTCTCTAAAGACACACACAGTGCTTTCTGCTCTTTTCTCTTTCTCTCAACTGGCACCGACCGTGAGTAACAGTATAAGCTCTAATTATTCCACTAATTATTTAACGTGCCTCCTGGAATGTTAAATTACTGCCAGTGAAAACTGAACGAAGAAAATCCTCGAAATTCTTTTACAGATTACTTCTATAATTTCTATGATTAGTATAAAAATAAACGTTACTCGATAAATTAATATCTAGAAAAAATGAATAAATTATTAATAATAAAAATTGCTATTAATCGATAAACGAAGGAGTGTAGAAAATCGAGGTAATTCTTACTCCGAGGCTATAGTCCAACTACGATGGAGTATGTCTTAACACCTGTTACAAAATGCAATGGGAAATGATATAGGTATAGCTGTATGCAAAAATATCGGTTGCGAAAAATTTGAAATAAATTGTAAATGGCCGAGGAATTTTTATTTCTTCCTCGAGACAGCTTGTACACGAGGGCACTGATTCAGAATGACTTCTCGAATAGGCTAGAAAAATTGTTATACGAGCTAGCGTATCAATACGCGTACACATATATGCACGTATACATGGTCGCGGATAACGGATGCAAGTTTAGGTTTAAGTTTACTGGATTCTGAAGCATAATAAGACAAGTACGGTACCTGAAATCTATACAGAGAACTATCATCCCTTACGGTGAGTATCTTGGAGTCATTCACCGGGAAGAAGTAGCCATACTGGCAGAGCTGATTGGCAATATGGACCGCCTCTACTGTCAACATAACAATTTACTTTCATACCTGACGGAATCGTTGGGTTGTACGAAAGGCATTAAGTGATATCTAATCACGTGCAACTTATCTAGTCGTTGCCACATTGCGCGTACATCGCGTCGTGAGTAGCAATTAACGCCCAGCCACTGATTCCGAGCGAATATTTAGAGCGGTGCATGCTGTTTAATCATAAGAAAGCCACATCACTGAAAAAAAACTGATTTCTTTTCTCTGTTTTACCGACAACTCGACTAAATGAAATTTGCTAGAACCTTTTCACGCAAATAAATAGAACGCGAAACTTTGCAACATCTCGAAACGGTTGAAACTTGGAATGTTAACTCTTTGCACTCGAGAGGTGAGCTTCAGTCACCGTTTCATAAAATTTGGAAAATCGATATTAACACATCTTGCGCGGGTGCTTTGCCGTTGCAAAACGACTTTAGTCGCTTCCCGCGCAAGATGTGTTAATTAACCCATTTGCATTCTCTTCTATAAGTTCTTATTTTAATTTAAATAATTATATTCTATTTATAAAATAATATTTGTTTCTTTTCTTTTTCATAAGAAAATGTAAAATGCGATATTTGCGATGTAACATTGGATATCAATCATTTTATACAGTACAGTTTTAATAAACTCCACGAACAATTCGGATGTCCTTTAATGCACATAAGACCGACCACGCGCGGTGATACGAGCCAGTCGTGAGTTGAACGTCGCTGATGTTTCAGCGTGGCAGCTTAAGTAGAGTCACGATGCAAATGGGTTAATATATAAAATTTAATGTAATGTTACAATGTTCGAGGTATCGAAATCAAATAATTCTACAATTCTATTATTATACAATCCTTTATTTACTGCTAAAAAAAAGTATCGTCAGTGTTTTAGTAAAGAATCTTTGGATTTTTACTCTTCTTTAGCCAAGAAATCGTCGTGTGCAAAGGGTTAATCTTCTATCGTAAGAGGATTATTATAATTCATAAATTAAGAGGATAAGAGAAATCTTTAGACGAGAATTTCATGTCTTTCGAAAAATTTTGGAAAATTGATTCCTTCTTTATCGACTTATTTAACCCTTTGCACTCGGCGATTTTTTCGTTACAGAAAAATAGTAATTCGAAGACTTTCTGCCATAAAGTCGACGATATTTTTAAAACGGTAAATAAGAAATCGTATGCAATTTAATACGTAGAATTATTTTATTTCGACATTCCACGCATCGTTGGCTAATTTTAAATTTCATATATTAACCATTTGTCCCAAGCAGCGCGATCGCGCTGTTCAGATTTCTCGATATAAAATAGAAGAAGCGCTATAGCGCTGCTCGGGTCTTCTCGTACCCACTAGAGGCAGCGCGGTCGCGCTGCTTGGGATCCCTCTACATTATTTTTTCAAAACCCTCTGGGACTCAAACGGTTAAGGTATTAGGTTTGTTTGGTGGAAAAAGGACGTAAGTGTCGCCTCTCCCCTGAGGGTCGCCTCTCGAGTGCAAAGGGTTAACACTTCGGTACGAGCGTAGAGTATAGTCGACAGTCAGAGATGGAGAGATGAACTATAGTCGACGGCCAAGAACTTTTACTTTGATTTTGCATTAACCACTTGCGCTACGATTTAACTTTCGGTTGCCGTGCCGTGCTCTACAATATAACATGCGGTAAGACGTTACATTGACGCTGCACCGCGTCTGCGAGCCAACTGTTTTAGCCGACGTGACGGACACGTCGTTTTTGTTTCTGCGACAAATGCCTATCGACGTGGTATACACGTTGCTGACGGCTTTGGATCAAAAGCATCTCGACGTGCGTGGCACGTCTTTATAGCGCAAGTGGTTAACCCTTTCGGTACTACTGCCGCGCATTGGCGGCGGCCATGACACGTTCTCTGAGTACTACCGCCACCTATTGGCGGCATCTACGAAACGTTCTCTGGGTACTACTGTCACCTATTGGCGGCATCCGCGAAACGTCACCGATGACTGTCGCGATTCGAATGAAAAGTTTAGTGTCAACCACGTTCGAGATTTCTATGAATACCGCAAAACACGTTTTCGCGGCTTCCAGTGCAACCACTCTTGTGGAAAACTTCCTCGTACCACGAATGTATAACCGCGGCCAGCTCCACCGTACCGAAAGGGTTAAATTTTTTAATTTCTCATTTATCAAAATAAAATTGTGAACATTTAGAAATGTCGTAATAAAAACATATGCTATGCTGATTTAAAATTATAAAATTATGAAATATAAATATGTAAAAATAATAAATATATATTGCTGCAAAACTTTGAAGGCATTTACTTTGGAATTCGTTTTTTGAAGACAGTCAATACGATAACTCTGTCAATTTTTAACCAATTCTCGTGAAATTTAACCCTTAGAGCGCTATGGACGCATATATGCGTAGCGAAAGTCGCCATCAGGGACGGTGGACGCATATATGCGTTGTTCAATTTTTTCGGTCTTCCATGTAATAGTATCACATGTAACTTTATGCGAGACAAATATACGCGTGTTTCTTAGCAACGGCAGTAAAAAAAGACAAATGATGGAAGAAATAATAGACACGTGGACGGGTTTATTCTTTTGTATATCTGTTCCGAGTATCATTAGTAACGTATTAACAATATAGTATACGTATAACAATATTAACAATATAAACAAATTTATCATACACAAATAAACTATTAATTTTTGTTTAGTTTTTGTTCCTTATTTTTATGTTAAGTTATATTGTAAATTTTATCGATTCTAATAGATAATTGATGCTTGAAAATAACGTTCTTTTATTATTTAACCCGCTGCAAAAGAATTACAATAATAACTTGTTGGTTGCGCCTTGAACAGTTAATCAACAGTGCTCGCACGAGCAAAAAGTATTCCGTCCACAGCGATCGTAAGCGCTAAGCACGCACAGTCCCTCTGAAG
>NW_016908778.1:14987-19152 GCF_001483705.2 Eufriesea mexicana | reverse complement strand
ATGAGAAATCGTATGATAATTAACACGTAGAATTATTTGATTTCGACAACTCGCACACCGTTACATTATCTGAAATTTTAACTCTAAGGGCTAACAAGTTTGACAATACCTAGTTGAATGTCAAGAAGATTCTTTGATTTACCGATTTTAAAAAACTTTTTTATTTTTACGTGAATAGAATCGAATATTTATGAAATATTTGGAATAATGTAATTTCAGTTTGTTTTCCAAACTTTTCGAATCAAGCTTGACACACGAATAGCAATACAACGTAAATTAGTATTGTTGAATTTTTCACGTTCAAATAGGACGGATTTGTGAACCAAAATCGCGTCGACGCTGCAGTTATATTAACTGTGTAGGGTCACATGCAAAAACATGTAGATTTAGTAATTGTTTTATGTAAAGCACGACCTACCCTCTTTGCAATAAAAATGAAAATTAAATCATCGAGGAAATTTTGTTAGATAAATTCAGAAATACCAAATAAAGGAATAATTTATTGAAAGAAAATTAAATAAATTATAAATAAAAATTTAACAATAATAAATATATAATTGAAATTGTTGTTTAAGAATACTAATATTCGAATTTATTCTGGTTACCTTACCTTAATCATCAGATGTACTGACAAATTTTCAGAGAATATCATTAATGGTTGATATCATGAGATAATTTTTGAGATAATTTCTTTAGATTTTAATATTTTTAATTTCAATGCATTTATTCGTTGATTTTATATATTTTTTACAATCCAAGTTCCGATAATTTCGAATTACGAAAGAAAGTACAAAGTTTCGACTTTGAAGTCGAAAGTCAAATTTTTCTTAAGTTTCGAGATGCTTCGAAGTTTCGACATTTCGAAAAACTCATCTTTAATCCTAGCAAAAATTAATCTAATTAAAACTGATAACGTGCAACGTATACAGTTCAGAAAATGAACAAAGCATTGTATCGAAAATTTGCAATGAAAAGAAAAATGGATAACGACATTTTAATAAGCATGTACAGAGTGTTAATAAAACTGTTGTTGAATTCATGAGTATATTACGTGCAAACGTTTTGCTCCGACCAAGATGTTTCCTCGTTACTTATAAATTCTTTCTGCAATTTTTATGACTTTTTAGGAATTATTTTAATCAATATGCAATACAGCATTTTCTGTTGTTTTTCGATAAATTCTGAATTTTCGATAAATTTTTACGGGTCGTAAATCTGTCTCGCGAATTTGTAATGTTGCCTGGCAAATTAATCTTGGACAACTGTTTCAAAATATTTTACGACTGCCTTCGACTGACAATTTTGGGAAGATTGACAGGTGACAGTCGTAGGGCACGCTTGGAAATATAGTTTGGTACGATTTTGGTTAGGTTAGGTTTGACGATTTGAAAAAGGCTCTTCGACGATTCGAACGATTCGGACTGATCTGCTCCTCTATTTTTCTACAATCGATTTGAGAAAAATCGTGAGTTCGCCAAAGGATGGACGTTTCCTCATTGGCGAATTGGACTAAGGGCGTCCATCGATCCGGGAATTGGTCACCTTGAGGAAAAATAACATCCCCCGAAATTAAGACGATAGTGGAGGAAACTCCTTTCTTCGAGGTGAGGTGCACTTGGGCCAAGTGTACGAGGCCCATCCGTGCCCTGGGGACCCTTCCGAAAGGGACCACTTCGAGGTCACTCATCATTTATAACTCCGCACTAGGAGTTGTGCTGGGTCTGACGAGGTCCTTCGATTCCTCAAACGAACGAGGAATCGCGTGGAACCCCTACAGGCCTATTGTCTGTCAAGTTCCAAGTGCCATCGTCTAACTCCCTTAAATTAGAGTTTCTATTGATTTTCGTGTTCTAGGATACGGGGAGCTATAAAAAGAACTCTTTCCAAAAATTCACAATGCCTGTATGGAAAATTAGAAAAATTCCGAAATCGAATCGTTTTGACACTAAGGTCTCGGTTAGTGGAAGATCATGACAGTGTATTAAAGGTCTGCCTCTGTTCCACGACAGAATGATAACTTAGAAATACGTCTATTCCATTTGCTATTCAAATTTCAGTAAAACTAGCTTAGTAAAGTCTAGTGAAAAAGAAGAAAATCGAATGGTATAATTTTTCTAAAATGGCGTTAAAAACTTGTAAAATATTTTGTAAATTGTTTCACTGCACGTGTTTCCTATAATACACGAAATTATCAATATCTATGTCAAAATAAACGAGAATTAACTGTTTTAGTGAATTTTATTTAATTATTTTGTATATGATATTTATTCAGAATCTAATACAAATTTTTGCACGATTTTATCAATTCCATGTAAAAGAAATTATACGTAATAAAAAGTGATGGTTGGTAACCATATTAGGGACGAGTGAGACTCACTAGTTAGTACCACCTCGTGAAAAACAGAAGAAGAAGTGCGTAACGTAGAGAAGAAAACAGTTGCGAATGTGCTCCCATGCCAACAGCACGTGTATTTATTATTATTATTTTATATCAAAAAGTATATTTTCCGTCAATTCTTTATAATTAAAAAATTAACGCGGAAAACTGTTTGCTCCAACAAGTTAAAGGGAAATGAACAAATATTCCGATTGTGCCATTTCAAAGACACTCGTGGATACCTCTGGATGTTCCCTAAGCTGTGTCAAGCATGCTCGCAAACGATTCTCCGATATATTTAGCAATGTATCGACTGGCACGACTAATACATCGTGAAATTAGATCAATAGAAAGATAGCTGTAACATTCAGGAGATAAAATAGACCCATTTCATAGCTGCCACGATCCAGTTGCGTTACCAGAAGATCGTTATCCGTGAAACGTTATTAAATATAAAATTACAACTGTATCTCAAATAACCAGGGACAATATAGCGAAAGGAATTTGTATTTTGCGAAACACCTAACAAAATTTGTGCCTATGTAATTGTATAATTGCATAAAAAAATATAATTTTGGAGGAATATTAATCATTTGTCGAATTTCTAAATTTCATCAATAATTCAAACACACTTTTGCAACGAAAAGCTTTTCGAGATCAAAAGTTCTCTTTCGAAAATAGAATAAGTTATAAATGTCCGTGGATTTATTTATAAGTGACCTTATTCACGCTTTCACCTTTTGCGACGAAAATAAAATCAAATAATTAAGTGCAATTCCTATCACCAAATTTTCACCGAATCACTACAACTATCACCAAAAATCACCAATTTTTTCCCCAAATTATTACTAAATTATAACTTCGTCTGGTATGTTTGCTGACAATAGTGGTGGAATTCAAATTTCTGTCAGCTTTCGAACATCGAATCGTGAGTGGTATGCGAGTAATATTAGGTTTTTCGATTACAGAATTTCCTCTGATATGGTCACATCGTGTCATTCTGAAGGAAACTTGGACAATTCTTGGATTTCGTATTGGGCGTTTTGGCAAGTGATCAATTGTTAGGAAGAACGCGAAAATTTTGTTTGACACAAGTTACTGAATGTGACATTGTCAGTCACCGAAATGTCATTAGCAAAGTACTGGCAGTCTGATCTGAGCGGTAGTAGAGATTATAAGACCACGATTACATGAGCATTTTATACATTGTGCCTTCTTTGTCAAAACAGAAACAATTAATTTTGATACAATCGACAAGTGTGACGCAGCCTAATCCACCAAATCAATAAACGTACTCTGCGTTGCTGAAAAGAAGTCATCTCGTTCGGTTGCAGGGCAAGAGGGGTGTACACTAGTACCACCTATACTCTCGTTAGTAATACCCACTCTTCTATGACACTCCCAAAACTACTATCTCCAAATTCGATAACGTGAAACGTTAACATAGGCGTAAGATATCCGCGAAAGAAACGTTATCTCAGAGTTAACTTATAATGAATTGGAAGCACTACTACGCCAGGCAATAAACGAAACGACACCATATGATTGGAAAGAATTTTGTAAACACGTAGAAACACTGGAACACGAATATTGGACGAAAGATGGAATAATAGAAGACGCAACTGAAGACCTAGAATTGGAAATACAAAGCAGTGAGTCGGATAAGGAATCAGATGACAATAGCTCGAAGATTTATAAAGTAAAGAAGTACAAAAGTAATAATAATTAACATCATTTATGAAAATTGATTTAAAATTTAAGATGTATCTTTTATGATAAATTAATTAT
>NW_016908778.1:6407-14274 GCF_001483705.2 Eufriesea mexicana | reverse complement strand
CCTTTCTTTGCAGGCCTATTGTCAGCCAAATCCTAAGTGCTGTTGCCTGCTTTTTAACATTAATGGCTAAAGAAAGCCTCGTGTCCGGTGACCCGAGGGAAATAAAGAATTGTTTGAAAATGCATTGAAAATGAAGATAGAAAGGACACGGAACTTGAACTGAAACAGCAATTAGAATCTGGCTGCCAGAAGACCCTAACGGTCTTCTGGGTCCATTCTAAACAAAGGGCCGAATGAAATACCGGCACGACATTCCAAGGCTTAACAATTTATTTAAAAGTGCAGAAAAATTAAATCTCCCGCGGAATTCCTATTTCCAAGAAGACCACAATCCAAAGCACACAGCTTATATCGTATGCCACTGGATCATTTATAATACTTCTCATTCCTTAAATACACCACCCCAGAGTCCAGACATGAATCATCAGAGTATAACAAGCAAAGCAGACTCGAAGAATGTTCTTTTACGAGAATGGAATAAAATCAAGCCAGATTTTACAACAAAGTTAGTTGATTCAATGCCCAAACGATTAAAGGAAGTTCTTAAAAGGAAAGGAGGGACCAACTAAATATTAATATTTAATTTCAAGTGATTTTTAAACGCTTTTATTCGAGTGTGCCAATACTTTTGTCCACCCATAAAATGTTCAATAAATGCATTTTTGTTATTGTTTCGTGAATCAATGTATTTAAATTATTGCTTCTACTATGTAATAAAGTAGAACAGATAATAAATGGATATGTCAAAAAGTTTTTCCTTGAAATCAATTTGTTTAATAGTTATAAGCACTTGTACCACACGACCATGCTGTGCCAATACTTTTGTTCAGCACTGTATATTAAAGTGAATACTGGGAGACTCGAATATTAAACCTCATTCCATCATGTCGAAATACAGTCAAGTGGCGATCCTGCATACACGTGCCTTTTGGGACATATTTTAGTTATAACATTAATCGTGTCCCGTGACACGTTCGTTGAGATCTTTAGGTACAGTGTGCTCATCCACCAGTCTGTCTCCCAGGGACCACGATCTTCGCCTTACGACTTACATAATTGTTGGATAAAATGAGAAAATCTTTCGTGTTTAATCGAATTAAACAAGAATTATTTAATTCTCAAACAAAAATTAGAATTATTTAATTCTCAGGTAAAAAGTTTAATTGAATTAAACGTAAAAGTAAAAGTAAAAATAAAAGTAAAACAAAAAGGTAAACAGTTTAATTGAATTGAGCAAGCCTTCTAAAATAAATTCTTTCAAAGTTATGAATCACGAATGTCTTCACTTGAGAAAGCAAAGAAATATACCTAAGTAATATAATACTAATAATAATTTTAATACTAATTATAATAGTAACTAATACTAATAACTAATAATAATAGTAATATAATACTATAATAATGCCTAAGTATAGTAGATCTTGTGTAACATATACGTATATTTAAAATATTATATTACATTCACAATAATTTCAGAACGTCAATCGAATTCAGATCAGTTTTGATTAATTAACCCTTTCGCTACGGACGGACTCTCCGCCGCGGTACTCCCGCAGAACGAGCCGTCGCGGTACTCCCGCAGAAGGAGCCACCGCGGTACTCCCGCAGAAGGAGCCGCCGCGACGAAACTGTGCACGCTGCGCGAAACCGATCGTCAGAGGCATTTGATTTGCTGAATATTGAAGTCCGTAATAAACAAATATTGCAAAACAAAATACTCACGTTGCATGTCCAGAGTGAGATAGTTGATGTGCAATAACTGCAGATACTCGTCGTATGTACAATACGTAGACATACGATATTTTATGGAGAGCGACTATAGTCGTCCGTAATACCTCAGTGGCATCTTATAGAGAGTGACTATAGTCGCCCGCAGTAGCGAAAGGGTTAACTACTGCCGCCCAATGGCGGCGGCCATGAAACATTCTCTGGGTACTACCGTCGCCTATTGACGGCATCCACGAAACGTCACCGATGACTGTCGCGGTCCGAATGAAAAATTTAGTGTCAATCACTCTCGAGATTTCTACGAATACCGCAAAACACGTTTTCGTGGCTTCCAGTGCAACCACTCTTGTGAAAAATTTCCTCGTACCACGAATGTATAACCACGGCCAGCTCCTCCGTACCGAAAGGGTTAATTAACACTATGCCGTCCAGTGCCACCACGTTGGTGTCATGCGAAAACTATCGAGCAAATGCCGGTGACACCACGTTGGTATCACGCACAAAAGTATCTGGCAAGTGACTCAAACACAGGTCAAAAACAGGTATAAATATATATCTTGAAAATTTCGAGAAAATAGAGGGACAGTACTGAGAACTCATGAGAACTGACGATGAGATTAGTAAAATTTGACGATTTATGATATTCCGAGGACCTCGAAAAACCACTTCGAAATGATTTGATATCAGTTCTACCGAAGTCAAAGAAAAGAATCTCGATTAGACGTGCGGAAGGCATAATGTTAATAAATAAAATACGTATTTAACTATCTATACGTCCTCAATGAACCATCTGTGCCTTAAAATAATTATTATTTAATAATCATTGTTATTTACGTGTTTTAACTGTATTAATGCAATTTTAAGAAATATAAAATTGGATATACAACATCGCATTTGTCATATTTCTTAACATATGTGAAAATGAAAAATAAACATTTTAAATTTCACATTATATTCTATGTACATTTTACGTACATATATGTCATACATATGTATAGCACGATTATATTTAGTTCTTACTACAATTATTTTTTATTTTAAAGAACATTTTGTTAAATTAAATATATTAGAGTCTATGGATGTTTATGGTCGATGAATTACATAGTAATCTCAATTATTTTTTATTACTATTATGGGATGCTATTTTTAGAAAAATAAATCGAAAACCAGACAAAGCCGATGCAGGGTCTTATTTTAGAAAAAAATTGAAAATCGACTAATATTGTTATGGAAGGCTATTTTTAGAATCGCGAATTAGAAATCGGCACGGTGACGTAATTTTCACGGGACCAAATCGGGAATCGGTTGAATCGGATCAGCCAATTAGCGATTGATAAAAGCACGTCGTCGAGCTTCGCAAAGGGCATAAAACAGGACCCTCGACGACATAGGCAGAGTCCTGAGTGGAGAAGCCTCGAAGAATCCTCGTGAAAATAGTTTGTGACCGGCGCGGACGTGAGTCGTTCGGTGTCGGAGAGAGGCGAATAGAAGCGTGTTTTCCGTGCGTTAAAGTTGCGTTATTTCGATATTATTTTCTCGCGTTTAATCAGTTTCCGCGTTTGGTGTTCGTTTCATTCTGTTCATTTTGTTCTGTCGTTTTCGGGGTCTCAAACCGTTCGCGCAGACCCGATATTCCTTCGATAAAAGAAGGAACCACGTACACGTTATTTCTGTAAGTCGAAGACAAAATAAAATCTGTTTTCGGCATCCTGCGATAATATAAGTAGTATTGTTGATTAAATAGTAATATTCATAAACGGCGTGATTTTATGAATTCGCAAGTTACTTCAGAATTTGTGGTTGCGTGCTAATTTGAATTTTGAAGATAATTTTAATTTTTTTTTATAATATTCTTTTATATAATAAAAGAAGGAACACATATACGTTATTTAAGTAAACCGAAGACAAAATAAAACCTGTTTTTGATATCCTATATCAATTTATTATTTTTATTACTAGTTTATAATTTTATTATTTTTATTATCTTAATATAATTTTATATAATTTTCCTTTACGTATAAAGCCTAACATTCAATTTTGATATATGTGATAAACGGCATAATTTCATGGATTCTTAATTTATTTCAGAATTTGTGGTTGCGTTGCAATTTATTTCAGAATTTGTTGTTGCGTAGTAATTTGAATTTTAAAGAAAAGTTTAATTTATTTTTTATAATATTCTTTTATATAGTAAAATACATATACGTTATTTCTGTAAACCGAAGACAAAATAAAACCTGTTTTTGGCATCCTACATCATTTTATTATTTTTATTATTATTGTATTATTTTATTATTTTTATTATTATTGTATTATTTTATTATTTTTATTATTATTGTATTATTTTATTATTTTCATTATCCCTTTCCATTACGTATAGGGTCTAACATTCAATTTTGATATTTGTAAACTGATCACAGTCAACCATCTCATTTATTATTAATTATTTGCTTTGTATCTATTTTACGTAACAACTTTAACTAATCTAACCACAATGTATTTACAAATGTTACGAAAATTCTGAAAGACGATATTTCCTTTACTGTCAAAAGGAAGCGCAATAAATTAGTCACGATAAATAATAAATAAATTTATGGAAATAAATTCGCGTCTCTAATCTCAACGATACAAGTGCGAGTAAAATATTTGGACATAATTTATCTAATCGCTCTTGCTGATCTAATCTCCCTCTAAAGGATGCGAATGAAGTATACACATCTACGGAACAATTATTATTTGCAATATTTAACACGACTGAAGTTTTAAGTATCGAATTATCGAGAATTAAGTATTTAATATTCCTTTTATTTTTATCCATGGTACTTAAAATTCCGATGGAAAATAAGATTTACGCGCCTGATTTTCTTTTATCCCAACACCCCAATTATTTTCTGCAAATAAATCAGATACTAATAGGAAAGTTGATTCAACCGAGATTCGGAAATACAGTTTTATCGAACAATGAATAAAACTGGAAAATGGAACTGAAATAAAATTCATTCCACGTCAATCACAAGTTTTTTTAGATAAAACGTACCGGCAATTAAAATGCATGTTTATATAGTGATAAACAAATAGAGAATCATAAAATTATTGCCGCAGACAGAGAAAATACGAAAAATAAGGGCACGCTAAAACAATTAATAAAATTATAAAACGAGACAACGGAATTCAAATATACTGATATGAAAAAATAACGCCAAGTGTGATAAGCGTGTTTATTAATTTTAATTATGAAACTGTTTAATTAAAAAATATTAATAATATTATTTCCGTTAAAAATAAAATTGAATAACACTCCGTGATCATGCGATATATTTTATAAAGCAACTAAAATCTATTTATCGTTTTCCTGTAATTATTGTTAAATAAACGAATTTTATGCGTATATGTATATACATATGTATGTATAAATAACGTGTTCTAACGTCTAATTAACATCGTACTTGAGATACATAATAATTATTAAAAGGTAGAAATAAAATATACCGAAAGTGGCATTTAATAATAAAAAAAAAAATTTTCCATACAAACGATGTTTGTATAAGTGCCAATAACAGGTTCTAACGTCTAATTAACATCATACCTGGGATTTATGATAATTATAGAAATGTGGAAATAATAAATACCGAAAGTGTCATTTTTTTTCAAAAAAGAAAAATATTTTCCATAAAAACGATATTTGCACAAATGCCAATAACGGGTTCTAACGTGTAATTAACATCATACCTGGTATATATAATAATTTTTGAAAGGCAGAAATAAAATATACCGAAAGTGGCATTTAATAAAAAAAAAGAAAAAATTTTCCATACAAACGATGTTTGTACAAGTGCCAATAACGGGTTCTAACGTCTAATTAACATCATACCTGGGATTTATGATAATTATTGAAATGTGAAAATAAGAAATACCGAAAATGTCATTTTAAAAAAGAAAATAAAGAAAAATTTTTCCATACAAACGATGTTTGTACAAGTGCCAATAACAGGTTCTAACGCCTAATTAACATCATACCTGGTATATATAATGATTATTAAAAGGTAAAAATAAAATATACCGAAAGTGGCATTTAATAATAAAAAAAAAATTTTCCATACAAACGATGTTCTAATGTCTAATTAACATCATACTTGTGACACATGATAATTATTGAAATGTGGAAATAAGAAATACCGACAGTCATTTAAAAAAAAAAAAAAAATTTCATACAAATGATGTTTGTACAAGTTTGTACAATATTATTATTGCATAAGAGGAGAAGTTAATACAATTTCTAATATTTCGTATGTAGCGTGTGATGTATGTTACATGGTTAGTTTCGTAAATTATGCCGAATTTTCAATTTTCCAACGATATTTTTATTTTTCTCACCTCGTGACCACTCCAGACGAAACTACGTACACTACGTAATACCATGTAATAATCATAGAAACGTATACAGTTGCTCCGGAAAATATTCGGACGCTATACGTATTTCAAGGGAGTACTAAAAATTCTGATTTTAACGAAAGCACGTGTGTAGGAAAAGCATAACGAGCACATCTGGGTCAATTTTTTTACTTTGCCATTACTGCACGTGGGTGAAATCATCCCTCAAAGCTACAATCCGAGCTCGGTCTTTTTCCTTTTAAATGTATAATATGTGATGCAGCAATGCTTTTCAAACGAAAAATGATTCATTTTTAATGTTCGATCGCTGTATAATAAAAATTTCACCTTATTAGATCTGGTTTACTAACCAGAAAAATTGTTGAAACTTTAATCGCCCATCTCACCCCCTCAAAGTCAATTTCTGCAGACAAAAAAAAATTAGTGTGTGTGTGTAACTCGTCAGGATTTATATATGTATGAATTTTCATTAAAATCAGAATTTTTGGATCGGAAAAGTCTTTTGAAATACAGCGCACGAACGCTTTCGTAAGCCACTGTATGTTTCCATATGCTTACGTTTGCTTATTCCTATAGAGAACATAGCGTTATACGGAAAAATTATTAAAAAGATAATTATGAAACGACGAAGTGGTGAAGAGATTGAGACAATAAACGAAAAAAAATCGAACATTAAAAAAGAAGAAAGAAAAAAAAAGAATAATACAGAAAATAAAATTATTGAAAAGATAAGTTTAGTTTTATGCAAAAATCAATCTAGGACATAAGGAAAGAATAAATAGTTTGTGAGATCTAAATTCTGAGAACGAATGTTTATATATACATTAAATAAGAATTGGAGGTTTAGGCGAACTGCGTTATGCACCCTCTTGTTGAAAAGAAAAATTGTTTTATGCAAAAATCAATCAAGAATATAAGGTATAAATAAGTAGTTTGTGAGATCCAAATTCTGAGAACGAATGTTTATATAAACATTAAAATAAGAATTGGGGGTTTAGACGAATTGCCTCGTGTACCCTATTGACACTTTCTCACGAGTCAATCAGTCCCTCCAGAGAAACAATCAGAGATAGTTGTGACTTTCTTCAATAATAAAAGAATTTAAAAAAATAAAAAAAATATATATATACTTCTATATATACCATTTCCAAAGAAATCGTGAACCGGCCATTACCGTTAATTACATTATTTCCTATAGATCTGGTAATTTTTATATTTTTTTACATTTTCGTAATATAATTATTTCAATGCGAAAAATATAGCCTTCTTCCGTTCCCATTTGTTTTTAACCATTTTATACTATTTGCAATTCACCTATACGTACAATCTCAGTAAGTATGCGACGTGTTTTGATATTTATATTAACAGAGTTGAAGCATATATGAATTTAGCACGTTGACTGCCATGGGGTGGTCATCAGTGTATAGTGCTGGTCTCCTCAGTGGGTTCATGGTGGTCACCAGTGTCCGACGATACTAATTTTTAAAATTTCTATTTGTTTTATTTTAACCATTTTTTGAAGATTTGAACAACATAAATAAATAGAGAACTCTGAATAGAAAAGATTGTAGGAATACATTTCGAAAGAAATCGCGAATCGGCCATTGCCAACAAAGTCAAATTATAAACCGATCAATATTTTCTAGAAGCAAATGGAAAAGTTATTTTGGGTAACAAAATTAAGTTGCGTGGTCCCTACGGGGAGGTGAATCGTAGGTTAAGAAAAGCACAAAAGCAGGGCCCTTGA
>NW_016908778.1:0-4681 GCF_001483705.2 Eufriesea mexicana | reverse complement strand
GAATACACTGCTCGAGAGTGATTCTCGCTTTGATTGTTTCTGAACCATCGTATACGTTTTATTTTCGGAGTATAACAAATGCAGATTGTCGTAAACGTGAGAAGTGAATGCAAATTGACGTGTAAGACATCCATACGAGCAAAAGAAAATCCTCATCATCGTGAGGGCGAGAGTCAAGTGACAAACTTAGAAACCCGCATTATCGCGGGGCCGGCGCTCAAGCGACAGACTCAGAAACCCGCGTTTTCACGGGACCAGCACTCAATGCATTAACATAATTCGCGAGATTAATCGTCATTTAAGACACGAAACTTCTAAAGAGCATCAATGCTCTGATCTTCATCTCCACAGATTATTCTTAGCCTATAAAAGACTTGTAGCGGCCATCATTCTCACCCTCGCCACTAGATGGATTTCAACTTCGAGGACTTTGTTGCAAGTCCTCGGAAAACCTCCAAATCCCATATATATATAACTTCCCGTCCTTCTAATAGTATCCCAATCTAAGACAGGACCTGCTAGGGTAGCCTTACTGATGAGTCCCCTAGCAGGCCCGGGACGAAACGCGTATCCCTTCCTTTTCCTACCACCCTTTCTAGCTACACTGCCAACGAGGATACTTGCAACGAGCTGACAACGACCGTGGGGGAGGACCCCCCATAGACTCCAGCTTGATATCGCACTATGCCTAACATAAGTTACAAATATTGCAGTAAGGAATCGAAGGAAAATTTTCCAAAACTCAGTTTTCAAACATCTAAATCGGACACGTGTTCAACCTGCGATTTAGCATCCACCGAATTAAAAGTCCCAACGATGCTAATTTAAAAGTGAAGATCAGTTTGCACTACAGACGTGTAGATAAAGCGTGACAATTGAAGCAAGAAGCTTATAAAATATCTGCATTATCTAACAGCACCATTAATACATGCACAATGGACTTGCAACGAGTAACATTTCTTCCTGCAACATTCCGAGATGTTTTATTTAAGACAGTTATCTAATTTCAATTTCTGCATTCAACTTGACAACAACAATGCTTGTTTCATGCATTTGAGGCACGAAGAAGCTACAGGTAGAGGTGGAAATGAGATTACTTCTTGTATACTTAGAATATTAGCTATGAAAATGAACATAAACCATCACTGCTTATGGTGTAGCATAACCTAACCGTGGATCGAATGATAATTGACAAAATAAAAATTAAATGATTTTGTTTTTATGGTGAGAAGGACACCTTATGGATGTTAACCTTTTCACTGTTACAGGTGACTATAGTCACCGGCCACAAAAATTGAGTAAAAAATGAAGAGAAGTGCTACCGTTCCTCTTAGTTCCCTTAGTAAAGAATTGTAAGCTCTATTGCGATGGTCAGTTCTTCCTTTTCCTTTTTTCTTCCAAAGATTTGCGTCAAAAGACCGAATGCTAAAGACTGCACTATCGTAATGTTACCATCTTCGACACGTCGCTTCGTTCTACGGGAGAGACTTCGCAGCGACGCTCGCCATAGCAAAAGGGTTAAATAGAAACGAACACTGGTAGATTTGAACGACCATCGCGGCAGCGGCTCTGCCTCAAGGTACGCTTGACTCAAAACCGCTCCGTCCGCAAAGGGTTAACCCTTTGCACTCGAGAGGCGCCTCTCAGTCGCCATTTAATCAGATTCTAAAGATGGATGTTAATCAATATATAACAATTTACAATTACCCAACGATGCGTAGAATATCGAAGTAAAATAATTTTACGTCTTAATTTGCATACGATTTTCCATTTACCGTTTTAAAAATATCGTCGACTTTATGGCAGAAAGTCTTCGAATTACTATTTCCCTGTAATGAAAAAATCGCCCTTTGACTGCCACACCGAAATCACATGTTTCCCTCAGGACGCCACGGGAATGCACCGCTGGATGCAAGATTTGTTCTAATGTGGAGATCCCCAACACGGGGGTTTATATATGTTTGAGGTCTTCTTCATTCCTTGAGTGTGTTCCGGTGGAACTCTTGGTACGAACTTTGTTGTGTCTTGTGGTTCCTACCGATGAGCTGGTGTCCTATGTTGCTGCCAGTTGGTATCCCCATGGTCGTTGTTATGGACAGGGTAGCAGGAAGAATGACGGCAGGAAAATGAAGGGATGCATTTAGTCCCGAACTACTAGTGGACTCGTCAGTAAGGCTTTCTTCTAGCGCCTTTCCTTAGACGGGGATACATAGGTGGCATAAAAACTTCTATTTAACCAGTTAGCTGTGGCGCCCCCTTTTGAGAGCACGCATCTATATGTGTCGCGAAAATCGAGCAACGACGAGTATACTCGTCGATCACAGAGTAAGTGTCGCTGTTAAATATTGGATCAAAAAGATGAGTTTATTTTATAAAATTGACAATTTTATTACTAATATTTACTTATTTGGTTAACATCTATTCTCTTATTGGTTAGTTTTTATGAATATCTATGAATTTTAGTGACCGTCAAAAAATAGCTGGGTAACTTCGGGCCAGCAGCCATCAATGGGCTCAGCGCCTGGTCAGCGTCACGCATTTGTCCCGTGGCGGACCATCCCTGAAGGAACCCTATCGTAAATCAGCTTTCCGACTTTTGCTTTTGCCCCTTTTACGCTACATCTAAAAACGTTATCATCGCGCATAAATAAATTCGTTACGCGAGCTGATAAGCTGTTTCAGCCGATGCATACGGGGAATGGGACGCGTGAGTTCATCTCAAATTATTCATATTTTTTATTTGTTTGTTTTATTCCGACCTGGCCTCAAAATATTCTAAACATCTTGAAATTCGAGAATATGTTTTATTTTTCACAAAAATTACAATTTAAATAGCCAATGGTCACTACTCTTTACACATGACGAGTATACTCGTCGTGACACAAAATCCTGCCACTTCTCCGTGACGAGTATACTCGCCAATCACAGCTAACTGGTTAAGGGAGGTCGAGAACTCATCGAGGAATTGCGAGGAAGTCCTTCAACCTCCTTTAAGTAGGAATCCATCTATTGGCGAGGGTGAGAACGTTGGTCGCTACAGGAATTGCTACGAGCAATTTCGACTTTGAAAATACTCTTTAACTGCACTACAAATTCCAACTGTACGCCACAGTGGGTTTGAAACTACTAAAACTAAGCTCTTGCTTTCAAGAAGCATAACCTATGCGAGATATGCTACATCACAGCTCTTATCTTATCTCCTTCAGCGTAAGATGAAGACTCTGTCAAATGACGATCGAAATAGGACTTGCTAGACGAATCGCCGTCGAGTGACAATAGATATAGTTAACCCTTTGACTGCCACACCGAAATCACATGTTTCACTTAGGACGCCACGGGGGTGTACCCCGATAGACGCAAGATTTGTTTTAATATTTTTCCGATCGACGTTCTAATAAAAATTTGTAATTGTTCAATGCCCTTTTTATTTCAAAGTATCTTCTAATTAGCAGTTCCATTCAAAATGTACTAACTGTCAATTTTCATTCAATGTTGTTCAATGTAGATCAACTAGTTCAAACGCTCCGGTCACCAATGTCCACCGTGGCGTGACAGGAGAAACCGTGGCCGGTTATATATGACCAATATGGCAGTCAAAGTGTTCACGGATCAAAATTGCAGATTAATGGAGGCCAATGTATTCGACTTAGTTCTGAGAATCTTGGCCCAATCGAAATATAACAATCGCTGAATGAAAAGAAGAAAGGAATAAACTGGGACAAAATAAAATCAGTGACACTATCATCCCTAAAGATTAGTAACCGGATATCGGAGGAAGAGGCTAATGATTTTTGAAAAATGTTTCCTCATCTAGACAATGATGGAACACCGTGAATTCTTTACCTGTATTATATATAAATCTGATAATCAGAATTATCCATCTTACGTAAGAAAATCTCTATTGACATTTTCAGGCATTTTCGGTCAATTACATAATGACCCTACAGATTTCCTTAAAATAGAAAAATTATTTTGTTATTAATAGATAGAACTTTATGATCCTATACGACATTATTAACAAATAAATTTTGCGATATTCTATTAATAAATAATATTTTGGCAAAGAAAAAATCATTTTCCTTTACACTTTCAGCCTTTTTCTATTATCGATCCTGTATTAAAATAGAATATAAAGCAAGAGTATAGTTTAAAATCTTTATCGGAGAAAGAAAGATGGAGACTAGCTTAAATATAAGAAATTTAGCTACACTTCGCTATAAAAATAGGAAATCCTATAGAGGAATTGGAAACAGTATATATAAATGTTACATACCGTTTATACATATGAAATATCGTGACCGAGAGAGTAATCACGAAGAGAGTTCTCCTAAAATACAGTCCATTTACCACTTCGAAGCTAGACACAACCTTCCTTAAAGAACCGTCCGTCACTAATCGTCGCCAACTAACATCGACCTAGTCACGATATACATCTCCTATTATGGACCCAATCTGGTGCTCAGTTCGCGTGGCTGGCACGTTGTTGGATTGCAAGGCCAACTGTGCTGTAGACGAGCGTAAAGGACCAAATGGTTCGGCTGTCTTCCGCTCAAATGTCCAATGGTTGGACGTTGTCACACGTTATGAGTTGTAGGTGCCCGACTTGATTTTGTAGCACATAGTCAATCCACTGGACTGATTATCCACAAAGCTTGTGTACTGGTTGATGATGGAGACTGTC
>NW_016908777.1:124525-146725 GCF_001483705.2 Eufriesea mexicana | reverse complement strand
GAGGTCAACAATAGTGGGCTCCGCTCGTTAGGTTTAGCTGGTCTACGTTTTGTTAGGTTATGTAAGGTCAAGTTGGGTTAACTTTGACTTTTGTGCTGTACATTGCTGCTCCGCGGCTTTCTGCCTTGCACTGTGCCTTAGTATGTCCTGCTTGTCTCTGCGAAGGCCTGAAACCGTTGTCCCGGCACGTTATGTTTAGTAGGGCTACGATTGGTTATGCTACGTTTAATTGTGTTATGTCGGGATAGCTTTGACCTTCGTGGTATACACTGCTATTCGGTGGATTTCTGCGCTCTACTGAGCTCTACCGTATTGTGCTCGGCCCTGGGGAGTCCAGCAATGGTGGTTGCGGCGCTTTGTGTTGAGTTGGTCTTCGTTTGGTTATGATACGCTGGTTTAGGTTAGGTTGGGTGTATTTGACTTTTCTGCTATACAGTGCGATTCTATGGAATTCTGAGCTCTACTCCTCTCTGACATGTTATGCCTTGGTATGGGGAGAATAGCAATAGTGTTCTAGGTACGCTAGGTTTAATTATGTTAAGTTTGGCAACGCTACGTTTTCTTAATTTAGGACAGGGTACCTTGTCTTTCGTGCTATACACTGCTATTCGGTGGACTCCTCCGCTCCACATTGCTCTGCCTTACTCTGCACGACGTTGGGGAGGACAGCAGTTGTGGTATCGCCACGCTAGGTTGAGTAAGGCTACGTTTGTTAGTGTTACGTTTGGCTAGGCAGGATAGTTTATGTCTGGCTTTTGAGATATACAATGCTGTTCGGTGGGTTTCTGCGCTCTACTGTTCTCTAATTTGCTCTGCCTGGCTCTGGGGCCGACAGCAATTCTGTTCTAAGCACGTTAGGTTGTGTTATGCTATGTTCTGTTAGGCAGTGCTGGTTTGGTTTAGGTACGGATAGCTTTGACTTTCGTGGTAAACACTGTTGCTCGGTGGACTTCCGCGCTCTACTGTGCTCTGGTATATTCTAGACGACTCTGGGAAGCCAGCAATGGTGGTAGCGGCACGTTGGGCTTAGTTAGATTACGTTTGGTTATGTAAAGCTTGGTTATGTTAGGTCACCATATCTTTGATTTTTCCACTATACACTGCGATTCTATAGAATTTTGGGTTCTACTCTCATCTAATATGTTCTGCTTGGCTCTGGGCAGGCCAGCAATTGCTATCGCATTATGTTCGATTGAGCGAGGCTACGTTTGTTAGTGTTACGTTTGGCTGGGCAGGATAGGATACTTTTGTCTTTTTTGACATGCAATGCCATTCGGCGTATTTGTGCACGCTGCTGCGCTCTAATATATTCAGCTCGGCTATGAAAGGGACGGCAATAGTGGTATCGGCTCGTTACGTTGAGTTAGGCTACGTTTGGTTAGGTTAGTCTTCGACATGTTAGGTTGGGGTATGTTCTACATTTGTGCCTTACACTGCAATGCGGAGGATTCCTGTGCTCTACTGCACTGTAGTATATCCTGGTTGGCTTTGTGGAAGTCAGCAACAGACGGTCTAGGCACGATACGACGGGTTATGTTACGTATCCTTGTGTTATTTTTGGTCAGGCTAGGCTAGAATAGCTATGACTTTTTTTGCTACGAACTGCCATTCGGTGGATTACTGCTCTCCACTGTGTTCAGATATGCTTAGATTGGCCATGGAAAAGACCGCAATACTGGTTTCCTCGCTTTATGCTGTTACTCTACGTTTGGTTAGATTAGGATAGATCAGGTCAGGTTGGAATATCTTTGACTTTTATGCTTTACACTGCATTGCGGCTGACCTCTGCGCTCTACTGCGCTCTACTGCGCTCTACTGTGCTCTAGTATATTCTGGTAGGCTCTGTAGAAGTCAGCAATAGTTGTCTTGTCACGTTAGGTCGGGTTAGGTTACACTTTGATATGTTGTGTTTGTTCAGGTTAGGCAAGGATAGCTATGACTTATGCGCTATGCACTGATGTTCGTTGAATTTCTGCGCTCCACTCTGATCTCATATGTACATCTTGTCTCTGGGAAGGGCCACAATAATGTTCTCAGCACCCTGTTCTGACGTCGACTACGTTCGGTAGGCTTAGGTTACGTCAGGTCAGGTTAGGTTATTCTTACTTTTGTGCTTCACACTGTAGTGCGGGGGATTTCTGCCCTCTACTATGCTATAATATTATCTGCTTGGCTCTGAGATGCCAATAATAGTTTGTCTCGGCACGCTAGGTTCGGTTAGGTTGCGTTGGATTAGGTCAGGAATGTCTGGGTTAGGTTAGAATATCTTTGACTCATCAGATATGCATTGCCATTCATTGGCCTTCTGCGCCCTACTCTCCTTTAATATGTTCTGCTCGGCGATGCGGATGCCAGCAATCGTGTACTCGGCTCGTCAGTATAGTTAGTTGGTTTGGTTATGTTGGGTGAGGTATGTTTATGGTATTTTTGACATTTGCGCTATTAGCCTTTATTTGGTGGCTTCCTGCCCCCTACTGTGCTCCAGTATGTTCTGCTTGGCACTGTGGATTCCAGTAGGAGCGGCCTCGGCTCGATAATTTGAGATAGGCTACGTTCGGTTAGGTAACCTTTGTGTGGGTTAGGTACGTGTAGCTTTGACAAACGTGGTGTACACTGCTGTTTCGTGGATTTCTGCGATATACTGACCTCTACCGTATTCTGCTCGTCCCTAGGGTGTCCAGCAATAGCTTCTGCGGCGCGATATATTGAATTAGGCTTAATTTGATTATGTTACGTTGGTTTAGGTTAGGTTTGGATTTCTTTGACTTTTCTGCAATACACTGCGATTCTATGGATTTATGTGCTCTACTCCCGCTTGATATGTGAAGCTTGGTTCTGGAGGCTAGCATAAGTGGTCTAGGCACGTTTGGTGTTAGTAGGTTACGTTTGGTTATGCTATGTTTTGATAATTTAGGACAGGGAACATTGACTTTTGTGCTATACAGTGCGGTTCCACGGGCCCTGCTATCGACACTCCTCTAATAGTTTCCGCTTGGCTCTGGGGTGGTCAGCAATACTGGTCGCGGCACGTTAGGTTGAGTTATATTACGTTTGGTTAGGTAAGATTCTGTCGGGTAGGCTAGGATAACCTCGACTTTTGTGCTATGGACTGCTAATCGGTGGATTTCTGCGCCCTGCTCTTCTCTAGTAAGCTCTGCTTGTCTCTGAGGTGGCCGGCAATGGTTGTATCTGCACGCTAGGTTGATTTAAGCTATGCATGGCTAGGTCACATTGGTTTGTGTCAGGCTTGCACAGCTTCGACTTTCGTGGTATACACTGCCATTGGGTGGATTCGGTCGTTCTACTGTGCTATTGTATATTCTGCTTGGCACGAAGAAGGCCAGCAACAGCGATCTCGCCATGTTAGCTTGATTTACGTTACGTTTGATTATGTTACGTTTGGCTATGTTAGGAGGCTACTTTGACCATTGTGGTGTACACTGCTATTAGGTTGATTTGTGCGCACTAACGTGCTCTAATGTGCTCTGCTTGGCTCCACGAAGGACACCAATAGCGGTCGCGGCATGGTATGTTTACTCATGCCACGTTTGGTTAGGTTAGGTTATGCCAGGTTAAGTCAAATTATCTCCAACGTTTGTGATATACAATGCTGTTCGGTGGATTTCTGCGCTATTCATTGCTGTATTATACTCTGATCGACACTGGGGTGGCCGGAAATAGCGGTCACGGACGTTAGGTTGGGATAGGTAACGTTTTGTTAGGTAAGGTAAGGTTACGTTTGGCAAGGATATCTTTGACTATCCTGCTATACACTATTACTCGGTTCATTTCTGTGATCTACGCTACTGTAGTACATTCTGCTTGTCGCTGTGGATGCCAGCAATAGTGGTCCTGTCATGTTAGTTTGAGATAGGCTTCGTCTGGGAATATTACGTTCGGTTAGGCTAGGTTGGAATAAGTTTTTTTAAGGATATGTTCGTCTTCTGTGCTATTCACTGCAATGCGGTCGATTTCTACGAGCTACTGTTCTCTAGCATATTATGCTTGGTTCTGCGGAATCCTGCCATAGCGATCTCAGTACGTTACGCTGAGTTATAATACGTTCGGTTATGTTACGTTGGTTTGGGTTAGGTCTGCATAGCTTTGACTTTCGTGGTGTACACAGCTATTTGGTGTACACCTGCGCTCGACATTGCTCTGCTATACTCTGACCGACTCTGGCTCGTCCAGCAATAGTGGTCGTGACACGATAGTTTGTGTTATGTTGCACTTGGCTGGGCTATGCTGGGTTAGGTTCGGTTTTGATGCCTTTGGCTTTGGTGCTATACGCTGCTATTCGTTGTATTTTTACGTAGTACTGTGCTCCAGTATGTTCTGTTTGGCACTGGTGAGACCACAAATAGTGGTCTCAGCTCGTTAAGTTTAGCTAGTCCTCGTTTGGTTATATTGGGCTAGGTCAGGTTAGGTCTGGATATACTCGGCTTTTGTGCTATACGCTGCTAATTGGTGGCTCTCTGCCCTCTACTGTGCCCTAGTATATTTTACTAGGATCTACGGATTCCAGCAATATAGGTCTCGGCGCGCTAGTTTTAGTTAGGATACGTTTGGTTATGTTACGTTGGGATGTGTTAGGACAGGGTAGCCAAGACTTTAGCCCTATACACGGCTATTCGGTGGATTTCCGCTCTCTACATTGCTCTACTCTACTCCGCTCGGCTCTGTGGAAGCCAGTAATAGGTGTCCCGCCAGTTTGGTTTGATTTGGGCTACGTTTGGTTATGTTACGTGTGGTTAGGGTAGGAGACGTAAGCATTGACTCTTGTGCTATGCGCTGCTATTGGGAGGGCTTCTGCGCTATGCTGTGCTTTAATACGCACTGCTTGGCTCCCTGGAGGCCAGAGATAGTGGTCTTGTCGCGTTATGTTGTGCCAAGCTACGTTTGGCTTGGTTAGGTTAGGTCAAGTTAGGTTAGTATATCTTCGACTATTCAGCTTTACGCGGCAACGCGGCGTTCTTTTGCGCTCGGCTGTGCTCTTATGTATGCCGCTTGGCTCTGGGGAGGCCAGCGATAGTTGAATCGGCACGTAATGTTGAGCTAGGTTACGTTTGGTTATGTTATGTCTTGTCATGTTGGCCTGCGATAGGTTTGAGATTTGTGCTACACGCTGCTATTCGGTGGATTTCTGCGCTCTGCTGTGATCAAGAACGCTCCGCTTTGTTTTTGTGAGTTCAGAAGTTGTGGCCGCGGCGCGTTAAGTTGGGTAATGTTACGTTTGGTTTGGATAGGCCTGTCTCTGTTTGGTTACGATGTCTTTGACTTCTGTGCTGTATGCTGGAGTGCTGAGGACTTCTGCGCTCTCCTGATCTCTAGTAGGATCTGCTTGGCTGTCGGGATGAAAGCAATAGTGGTCTCGGCATGTTAGGTTAACTCAGGTTACGTTTGGTTTTTTTACGTTTGATTATGTAAGGAGAGGATATATGTAACTTTTGTGCTGTGTACTGCTGTTCGGAGAATATTTGCGCCCTGCTATGTTCTAATGCGCTCTGTTACGCTCTGGTGTGGCCATGAGCAGTGGCCGCAGGGCGTTATGTAGAGTAAGGTTACGTTGGTATGTTTGGGTTTGTTTGGGTTCGGATAGGATATCTTTGACTTTTACGCTGTACACTGTAATGCGGCGGAATTCTGCGGACTACTGTGCTATAGGACGTCCTGCTTGACTCTGGGGATGTCAGTAATACTAGTCGCGGCACGCTGGGTTGAGATAGATTACATTTGTTTGTGTTAGGTTGGGTAGGGTTAATTAAGCATTGGTTTGACTTTCGTGGTATACATAACGATTCGTTGCATTTTTGCGCCCTACTGTGCAGTAATAATTTCGACTCGCCTCTGGGGTGGACAGTAATAGCGGTCGCGGCTCGTTAGTTTTATTTAGACTACGTTTGGTTATGCTACATTTTGTTAGGGTAGCATGGGATAGCACTGATTTTTGTGCTATATACAAATTATCGCTGAAATTCTACGTTATACTGTACTGTAATATGTTCTGCTCAGCTCGGGTAAAGACGGCAATAGAGGTCTTGGCACGTTAGCTTCAGTTAGGTTACGTTTGGTTAGGTTTGGTTTGTTTGGGTTAGGTTAGGATATCTATGACTTCGGTCTTGTACACTGTAATGCGGTGCACTTCTGCGCTATACTGTGATCTTGTATGTACTGCTTGGCTCTGGGGATGCCAGTGAGAGTGGTCTCGGCACATTAGGTTTAGGGAGGATACGTTTGGCAACGTTACGTTTGTTTCGGTTAGGTTTGGATATTTCCGACTTTTCCCATGTACACTGCGATTCTATGGATTTCTGCACCCTGCTTTCCTCTAATCCGCTCGGCTTGGCTCTTAGATGGCCGGCAATACTGGCAGCGGCACGTTAGGATGGGTTATGCTACGTTTGGATTGGTTACGTTGGTTCGGGTTAGGTATGCATTGCTTCGATTTTCGCGGTATACACAGCTGTTTGATGGATTTCTGCGCTCTACTGTGCCCTAGTATGCTCTGCTTGGCACTGGGATGAGAGAAATTGTGGTATAGGCACGTTACGTTCAGTTTGGCTGCGTTTTGTTAGGTTTGGTTGGGACATGTTATTGTTAGTATATCTTTGACTTTTGTGCTTTACACCGCAATGCGGCGCGGTTTCTGCGATCTACTGTGCTCTGGTATATTCTGATTAGCCCTGCGGTGGACAGCAATAGTGGTCCAGGCACGTTAGGTTGAGTTGGGTTACGTTCGGTTATGGTACGTTTGGATAGGTTAAGCTGGCACAAAATCGACTTTTGTGCTATACACTGCTATTCGGTGGATTTCTGCACACTACTGAGATCTAATGTTCTTTGCTTTGATTGGCCGAGGCCAGAAACTGTGGCCGCGGCGCGTTATGTGGAGTTGGTTTACGGTCGGTAAGGTCCTGCTTGTTTGGGTAAGGAGAAGGTATATTCGACTTTTGTGCTGTACTCTGAAATGCGGTGGATTTATTTGCAGTGCTGCTCTCTAGTATGCTCTGCTTGGCTCTGGGAAGGCCAGTAATATAGGTCTCGCCATGTTAAGTGGAGATAGGCTACGCTTGGTTAGGTTATGTCTGTTACGGTTCGGTTTGTGAAGCTTCGACTTTTCCGCTGAACGCTGCGATTCTATGGGTTTCTGCTATCTACTCTCCTCTAATATGTTCCGCTTGTCTGTGGGTATGCCAGCAATGGAGGTCGCGTCACGCAAGTTTTCCTTATGTTACGCTTGGTTGCGTAAAGGTTGGTTAGGTTAGCAGAGGATAGCCTTGATTTTTGTGCTGAACACAGCCATTAGGTGGGCCACTGCGCTGTACTATTCCTCGGTATGTTCCGCTTGGCGCTGGGGATGCCAGCTACAGTGGTCTAGGCACGTTAGTATGGATTACGTTGCGCTTGGTTATGTTACGTTTTTTCAGGTTAGGATAGGATAACTTTGACTTTCACACTGTAAACTGATATTCGGTGAATATCTGCGCTCTACATTACTTTACTATACTCTGCTCGTCCCTGTGGTGGCCAGAGAAACTGTTCGTGGCACGACAGTTTGAGACAGGTTACGTTCGGTTGGGCTCGGTTGGGTTAAGTTTGGCTACGGCGGTTTCGACTATTGTGCTATACACTGCAATTCGGTGTATTTCTGCGCACTGTTGCGACCTAATATGCTCGAGTTGATCTGTGGAGGCTAGAAATGGTAGCCGCGTCGCGTCGGGTTGGGTTAGGTTACGTTTGGCTAGTTTAGGTTTGCTTGGGTTTGGTTAGGGTAGCTTTGACTTCTGTGCGCAACGCTGATATTCTATGGACTTCTGTGCTCTAATTCGCTGTATCATGTTCCGCTGGTCTCTGGGAACGCCAGCAACAATGGGAGTGGCACGTTAGGTTTTGTTTAGCTACGTTCGGTTATGATACGTTTGGTCAGCTTATGATAGGATAGATCGGACTTTTGTGCTGTACACTGATATGTGGTGGACGTTTGCGCTCTACTGTGCTCTGCGCGACACTGGGATGGCCAGTAATAGTAGTCGCCGCCCCTTAGGTTGTGTTATGTTACCTTTGTGTGCGGTTCGATTGGTTAGGTTTGTAGAGGGTAGCTTTGAGTTTGGTGCCACGCACTGCTATTCGGGGGATTTCTGCGCTCTAGTGTGCTCTAGTGTATTCTGCTTGGCTCTGTGGTGGCCAGCAATAGTTGTCTCTGCACGTTAGTTTGAGTTAGGTTACGTTTCATTGGGATTGGTTAGGAAGGTTAGGTTAGGATTTCTTTGACTTTTGTGTCGCACACTGCTACTCGGTGGATATCAATGCTCTACGTTGCTCTACTATACTCTGCACGTCTCTTGGGTCGCGAACAATAGTGGTCTGGGCACGACATGTTGAGTTTGGTTACGTTCCGTTTGGCTTGGTTAGGAAGCTTCGGTTAGAATTTCCTTCACTTTCGTTCTGTGCACTGCTATTCGGTGGGTTTCTGCGATCTGCTGTGCTCTGCTACTTTCTGTCTGATTCTGGCTGGGCGAGCAATAGTGGCCGCGGCACGTTAGGTTGAGTTATGTTACGATTGGTTCGATTAGGTTAGGCTACGTTAGGCTAGCATAGCCACTGCTTTCGTGCTATACACTGTTATTCTGTGTATTTCTGAGATATACGGTGCTGCATAACCTCTGCGTGTCTCTGTGGAGGCCAGCAATTGTGGTCTAGCCAAGTTCGGTTGAGTTACGCTCCGTTCGCTTATGTTAAGTTTGGACGTATTAGGATAGGATAATTTTGACTCTTGTGCTATACAATGCAGTTCGGTGGACTTCTGCACACGAGTATGCTTTTGTATGTTCTGCTTGGCTCTGTGGAGGCCAGCAGTAGTGGTCTCGGCTCCTTATGTTGAGTTGTGCTACGATTGGTTAGGTTAGGTTAGGTCAGGTAAGGTTCGGTTATCTCTAACATTTGTGCTGTACGCTAATATATGGTGGATTCCTTATCTCTACACTGCCATGCTGTCCTCTGCTCGACTATGGGGAGGCGAGCTGTAGTGCTCGTGTCACGTTGGTTTCAGTTATTTTACATTTGGTTTGGTTAGGTTAGGTGAAGTTTGGTATGGATAGCTTTGACCTTCGTGCTGTACACTATTATCCGGTGGATGCCTGTGATCTACTGTCCTCTAGTATGTTCTGCTTGGCTGCGTGGAGTGCAGCAGAAGTGGCCGCCGCACGCTAAGTTTAGTTACGCTCCCTGTGGTTCGGTTATGTTAGGTCAGGTGAGGCTGGGATTCCTTCGGCTTTTGTGCTATTCGCTGCAATGCCGTTGAATTCTGCACGCCACGGCGATGTAGTACACTCTGCTTGCCTCTGCGTTGGCCAGCAATGGTGGCCTCGTCATGTTAGATTGGGCTACGATACGTTAGGTTGTATTTCGTTTGGCTAGGTTAGAACAAGCTACCTTGACTTTTGCGCTATATACTGATATTCGGTGAATTTCTGCATTCTACTGCGCCCTAATATTTCCTGCTTCACTTTGGAGAGACCATCAATATTTGTCTCGTCACGTTATGCTGAGCTACACTACGTTCGGGTATGTCAGGTTGGGACAGGTTATGTGTCAATATATTTGACCTTTGTGCTTTGCAATGCAATGCGGTAGATGTCTGCGCTCTACTCTGATCTAGCATATTCTGCATGGCCCTGGGGTGGCCAGAGATAGTGGTCTCGGCGCGTTAGGTTCATATAGGTTACGTATGTTTACGCTACGTTTGGTTGAGTTAGATTAGGATAGCTTCGCCTTTTGCGCAATGCAATGCTATTCGGTGGATTTCCACTCTCTAGTGTGCTCTAATATGACTTGCTTCGCTCCGCGGGCGCCATGAATAACGTTTGCGGCACGTTAGATTTTTGTATACTACGTTTGTATAGGTTAGGTTGCGTCATGTTAGGTTAGGATATCTTTGACTTTTGTGACACACTGCAATGCGTTGGATTTCTCTACTCTGCTGCGCTATGGTATATTCTGCTTGGCTCTGGTGATGCCAGCAATAGTGGTCTAGGTGAGTTAGGTTGAGATATGCTGCGTTCGGTTAAGTTACGTTTGTTTAGGTTAGAATGCGATAGCCTAGACTTCTGTGCTATACATTGCTATTCGGTAGATTGGTGATTTCTACGGTGCTCTAATACGTTCTGCTTAGTTCTGGAGAGTCAAGCAATATCTGCCTCATCACGTTATGTTGAGTTACACTTCTTTTGTGTAGGGTACGTTTGGTCAGGTCAGGTTAGGGTTTCCATCACTTTTGTGCTGTGCACTGCAATACAGTGAATTTCTTCGCTCTGGTGTGCTCTAGTATATTCTGCTTGGCGCCGGGGAGGCCAGCAATAGTGGCCTCGGCACGTTTGGCTGCGGTATGCTTCGTTCGGTTGTTTTACGCTCGGGAAGTTAGGATAGGATAGTTTAGACTTTTGTGCCATACACCGCTATGCGCGGACTTCTGATCTCTACTGTTTTCAAATATTTCCTCCTTGTGTCCGTAGAGGTCGGAAATAGAACTCGTGGCACGTTAGGTTGGATTAGGATACGTTTGGTTATGTTAGGATAGGTTAAGCTCGGTCTGGTTTACTTCGACTTTCGTGCTATACACTGTTATTCGGGGTGTTCCTGCGCTGTTCTGTGCTCTGCTATAATATGCTTAGTCGTGGAAATGCTAGCAATATTGGCCTCGGCGCATTAGGTTGAGTTAGGTTTCGCTTGGTTAGTTCAGGTTGGTTTAGCTTCGGTATGGTTAACTTTGTCTTTCGTGCTATACACTGCTTTGAGTGGTTTTTCTGCGCCCCACAGCGCTCTACTACATTCTTCTTGGCCCTGGGGAGGTCATCAATAGTGGCTGTGGTACGCTACGTTAAGGTATGCTACATTCGGTTAAGTTACGTTAGCTTGGGTTAGGACTGGGTAGATATGGCTATTGTGCCATACACTGCGATTATACGGACATCTGCGCCCCAATGTCATCTACTAAGTTCATCTCGACTCTGGGGATGCCAGTAATGGTGGTTGGGGCACGTTCGCTTGAGTTATGTTACGTCCGGCTATGTTAAGGTTGGGTATATTAGAGTAGGGTAGCTTTGACTTTTGTGCCATACACCGATATTTGGAGGCTTCCTCCTCTCTACTCTGAATTGCCTTGGAGAGGTCAGAAATTGTGGCCGTGTCATGTTAGGCTGAGTTAAATCACGTTTGGATAACCTATGTCAACATGGGTACGGTTTCGAAAGCTTTGACTTTTGCGGGACACACTGCTATTCGGTGGAGTTCTGCGCTCTCCTGCGCTCTAATATGCTCCGCTTGGCGCTCTGAAGGTAAGCAATAGTGCCCTAGGCGCGTCTGGTTGAGTTATGGTACGTTTGGTTAGGTTAGGATAGGATGACTTTGACTTATGGGCTATGCACTGCTATTCGGTGGACTTCTGCGCGCTACTGTGCTCTAGTACATACTGCCTGGCTCTGTGGAGAACAGCATTGTTTTCCTCGGCGCGTTGGGTTGTGTTATGTTACGTATGATTGCGTTATTTTCGGGTAGGTTAGGATATTATAGCATTGGCTCTTGTGCTATTCACTTGTATTCTGCGAGTTCCTGCTATCTACTGTGCGTTAACATGTTCTGCGTGGCTCTGGGGAGGCTGACAACGGTGGTCGCGGCACGTTCGTTGAGTTATGTTACGTTTGGTTAGTTTTGGATAGGATAGCTTTGACTTTTGTGCTGTAAGCTACTACTCGGTGGACTTCTTCGCCCCACTCTGCTCTACTATGCTCTGCTCGGCTCTGGGCAGACCAGCAACGGTGCTCGCGGGAAGTTACTTTGAGTTAGGCTACGTTTGGTTACACCAGGTTAGGTCAGGTATGGTTGTGGTATCTCCGACTATTATGAAATACACTGTAGTGTAGCGGATTTCTGCGCCCTACTGTGCTGTAGCATATTCTGTTTAGCTCTAAGGAGGACAGCAATAGTGGTCTCGGCGGGTTAGATTGTGGTATGCTACTTGCGGACATGCTGCGTTTGGATAGGCTGTGACCCGGCAGCATTGACTTTTGTGCTATGCTCTGCAATTCTATGCATCTCTGCTCTCTACTCTCCAATAATATGTTTCGCTTGGCTCTGTGGAGTGCAGCAATAGATGTCTCGGCACGTTAGGTGGAGCTATGTTACGCTTCGTTAAGTCACGTTTAGCTAGGAAAGGAGAGGATAGCTTCAACTTTTGTACTATACCCTGCTATTAGGCGGATTTCTGCGATTTACTGTGCTGTAGTATGATATGCTTGGCTCTGGGGAGGCCAGCAATATTGCTCACGCTGCGTTACGTTTTGTTGTACTACGATTGTTTAGGCACAGTTAGGCACTGTTAGGATAGGATATCTGCGTCTATTGTGCCATACACAGCAATGCTGTGGATTCTGCGCACCACTGTGCTCTAGTATATTGTGCGTGGCTCTGGGGAGGCCAGCAGGAGTGATCTCGGCACTTTAGATAGCGATAAGCTACGTTTGGGTATGCTACGACTGGCTAGATTAGGATTGGCTGGCCTAGGCTCTTCTTCCATACACTGCTGTTCGGTGATATTCTGCGCTCGCCTGTGCACGAATATACTCTGCTTTGCTCTGGGGAGGACAGTAATAGTTGTCTCGGTACGTTAGGCCGAGTTGGGTTACGTTTGTATATGTTACGAGTGGTTAGATTAGGAGTGGTATCTTTGACCTGATTACTTTGGTCTGCTATTAGGTGGATTTTGGCGCCCAACAGTGCTCTAATACCTTCAGCTTGGCTCTGGGAAGGACAGCAATGGTGGTCTCGGCAAGTAATGTTGAAACAGGTTACGTTCCGTTAGGTTGGGTTCGGCTAAGTTTGGTCAGTATTGCTTTAACTTTCGTTCTCCACACTGCTATATGCTGGGTTCCTGCGTTCTACTGTGCTCTAGTTTATCCTGCTTGGCCCTGGGACGGGCAGCAATGGCGGTCTCGGCACGTTAGGTTGAGTTAGGTTACATTTGGTTACGTCACGATTGGTTAGATTAGGAGGGCCTAGCTTTGACCTTTGAGCTATGCACTGCATTTCGGCGGATTTCTGCACTCTACTGTACACTAATACGTTGTGCTTGTAACTGTGGGTTCCAAAAATGGTGGTCTCGGCTCGGCAAGTTTTGCTAGTCTACATTTGGTTAAGTTAGGTTATGTCGCGTTAGGTTGTGATACATTTGACATCTGTGATATGAGCTGCTATATGGTAGCTCTCTGCAATCTACTCTGCCCTAGTGCATTCTGCTTGGCTCAGGGGTTTCCAGCAATAGTGGTCTCGGCAGATTAGGTTTGGTTATGCTACGTTTGGTTTGGTTACCTTTGTTTGGGTTAGGTTTGCATAGTTTTGACTATCGCGGTATAAACTGATGCTCGCAGGATTCCTGCCACTTACTGTGTGGCCAGCAATGGTGGTCTCGACGCATTAGGTTTATTTATGTGACGTTTGTTTATGCTTTGTTTGGCCTGGTTAGCTTCGATTTGTGAGTTATACGCTGCAATTTGGAAGATTTCTGTGCTCCTCTGCGCTATAGTATGTTCAGCTTGGCACTTGGTAGCCCATCAATTTGATCTCGCTACGATAGATAACGTCAGGTTACGTTCTGCTATGCTATGTTTGGCTGATTTGGATAGGACAGCTTAGGAGTTTGTTACATACGCTCCTATTCGGTGGATTTCTGCGCACTCCTGTGTTCTAATATATTCTGCTTGGCTCTGGGGAGGCCAGAAGTAGTGGTCTCGGCACGATTGTTTGCGTTGAGTTTGGTATTGTTATGCTAGGTTTGGTGAGGTTATGATACGGAAGCGTCGACTCTTGTGCTAGACACAGGTCTTCGATGGATTCATGCTTCCTACTGTGCTGCAACATGTTCTTCTCTTCGCGGGGGGGGGGGGCAGCAATGGTGGCCAGGGCCCGTTAGATTGAGCTATGTTACGCTTGGTTATGTTCCATTTGGCTACGTCACGATAGAATAGTTTCTTCTTTTGTACTATACGCTGCTATCCGTCGGATGCCTGCGCTCTACTGTGCTGTAACATGTTTTGCTTGTCTGTGCGAAGGCCAGTAATAGTGGACGCGGCACGTTAGGTTGCGTTAGGTTGCGTTTGGTTTGGTTATGTTAGGTAGGCTTGGTTAAAGTTTCCTATACTTTTGAGCTATAAGTTGCTGTTCGTCCGATTTCTGCCATGAACATTGCTCTACTATAATCTGCTCGGCTCTGGGGAGGACAGCAATAGTGGTCGTGGCCCTTTATCTTGAGTTGTGTAACGTTTGGTTAGGTAGGGATTGTTAAGTTTGGTTTGGATAGCTTAGGCATCGTGCTGTACAGCGTTATTCTGTGGATTTCTGTGACCTACAGCGCTCTAATATTTACCGCCGTGCTCTGGGGTGGCCTACAATCGTGGTTTCGGCACGTTGGATAGAGTTATGTTACGTTTGGATGGGGTTGGCTGGGCTTGGTTCGGAAGGCTATGTTAGAATTCCTTTGACATTTGTGCTGCACATTGCAGTTCGGTAGATTCCTGCGCTATGCATTTCTCTACTGTAATCAGCTCGACTCTGGGTAGGCGAGCAGTGGTAGTCGTGGCATGTTAGGTTGTGTCATGTTACGTTCGGTTAGGTTAGGTTGGTTGTGATTGGTCAGGATGTCTATGTCTCTCGCAATGTACAGCGCTATTCTGTGGATTTCTGTGGTCCACTGCGATGCACTATATTCTGCATGGCACTCGGGGGCCAGTAGCTGTTGCCGCGGCACGTTATGTTGAGATAGGCTATCTTTGCCTATGTTCTGTTGGTTCGCGATAGGTTTGGGTAGCTCTGACTTTTCTGATATATCCTGCGGTTCTATGGATTTCTGCGTGCTACTCTCCACTAATGTGCTCTGCCTGTCTCAGGGGAGGCCAGCAATAGCGGTGGCGACACGTTAGGTTGATTTACGTACGTTTGGTTATTTTGCGATTCGGTAGTTAAGGAGAGGGTACATGTGGCAGTTTAGGAGAGGGTACCTTTTCAGCTGTGCACTACTTTTCGGTGGATTTCTGCACTCTATTTTGCTCTAGTATGTCCTGCTCGGCACTGGGCGGGGCAGCAATAGCGGTCTCTGCGTGTAAGCTTGAAATATGCTGTGACTGGTTATGTTCTGTTTGTTTGTGTTAGGTCTGGGTGGCACGGACTTTTCCTATGTTCCCTGCGGTTATATGGATTTCTGCGTTCAACTCTCCACTAATGCGTCCTGCTTGTCTCTGTGGAGGCCAGCAATAGTGTTCGCGGCACGTTGTGATGGGCCATGCTACTTTCGGTTATGTTGGGTTGGTCTAAGTTTGGTTAAGGTTGCTTAGCTATTGTGCTGTACACCGACATACGGTGGATTTGTGCTCTCTACTGTGCTCTAGGATGCCCTTGTTGGCTCTGGTGAGGTCAGCAATAGCGGCCTCGGCACGTTAGGTTGAGCTATGCTATGCTTGGTTACGTTCTGTTGGTTTTGGGTTAGGTTTGGGTAGCTTTGCCTTTTCTGATATAAACTGAAATTCGGTGGATTTCTGCGTACTACTCTCCACTAATGTGTTTTGCTTGGCTCTGGGTAGGCCAGCAATACTCCTGCCGGCACGTTAGGTTGAGTTATGTTACGTTTTGGTATGTTACGGTTGGTTGGGTTAGGAGAAGTATCTTCGACCTTAGTGTTATAGTGTGCTATTAGATGTGTTCCTACGCCCTGCAGTGCTCTAATACTTTCAGCTTTGTTCTGGGATGGCCAGCAATAGTGGTCTCTGTAGGTTATGTTGAGACATGTTACGTTTTGTTAGGCTTTGACAGGCTAAGTTTGGTTAGGATGGCTTTAACCTTTGCGTTGTGCACAGCTACTCGGTGGATTTCTGCACTCTCCTGTGCTCTAGTATGTCCTTCCTGGCTCTGGGGATGGCAGCAACACCGGTCGTGGCCCGATAGCTTGGGTCACGCTACGTTCGGCTATGTTCTGTTGGTTTTCGTTTGGTCTGCGTAGCTTTGGCTTATGTGGTATACACTGCCGTTCCTTGGATTCCTGCGTCCTACTCTCCACTAATGTGTTCTCCTTACACCTGTTGAGTCCAGCAATAGCGGTAGTGGCACGTTACGTTGAGCTATGTTTTGTCTGGTTATGTTACGATTGGTTAGCTTTGGAGAGGTAGCTTTGACTTCAGAGCTATAGACTGCTATTAGGTGGATTCCTGCGCCGTGCTGAGTTCTAATATTTTCGGCTTGACTCTGGGAAAGCCAGCAATATTGCTATCGGCACTATATGTTCTGTCTGGCTACGTTCGGTTAGGCTTTGTCAAGCTAAGTTTGGACAGTGTAGCTTTAACTTGTGTGCTGTACACTACTCTCCGGTGGATTTCTGCGCTCTAATGTGCTCCAGTATGCCCTGCTTGGCTCTGGGAAAGGCAGCAATAGCGGCTTCGTCACGTTATGTTGATTTGGGCTATGTTTGGTTGTGTTCCGTTTGTTTGGGTTCGGTTTGTATAGCTTCGACTTCTCTGCTGTACACTGCGATTCTATGGATTTCTGAGCACTACTCTCCTTTACTTTGTTATGCTCGGCTCTGGGGATGCCAGCAATAAGAGTCGCGGCACGATAGGTGGGGACATGCTACATTTGCTTACGCTACGCTTGGTAAGGTTCGGATAGTTTGGCTTTGTCTTTCGTGCTATGCACAGTTATTCGGGGCATTTCTGCATTCTACATTGCTTCACTATATTCTGCTTGGCCCTGCGGATGCCAGCAACGGTGGTCCTGGCACGTTGTGTTTAGATATGGTATACTCGTTTAGGCTAGGTTTGGTTCATTTCGGCTATGATAGAATTGACTTTCGCGCCATATATTGTTATTCGTTCGATTTCTGGCCTCCTCTGCGCCCTACTACATTCTGCTTGGCCCACGCGATGCCAGAAAGAGTGATCGCGGCCCGTTCGTTGAGTGAGGTTAATTTTGGTTAGGTTACGTTAGCTTGGGTTAGGTCAGGGTATCTTTGACCTTTCTGCTGTACACCGCGATTCTATGAATTTCGGAGCACCACTCACCTTAACCATGATCTGCACAGCTGCGTGGAGGCCAGCAATATCCGTCGCGGCACGGTATTTTGTGCTACGCTACGCTTGGTTAAGTTACATTGGTTTGGGTTAGGTTCGGATAGCTTTGACTGCTCTTCTATACGCTGTGATCCTATGGGTTTCTGTGATCTACCCACCTCTAGCAAATTCTGCCCTGCCCTGGCAAGGCCGGAAGTAGTCATCACGGCATGTTTGATTGAGTTACGTTACATTTCGTTACGTTACGATTTCTTATGTTAGGATAGGAGAGCACCGACTTTTGTGTTGTACACTGCTATTCGCAGGCTTTCTGCGCTCTACATTGTACTAGTATGCCCTGCTTGGCACTGGGGAGGCCAGCAATGGTTGCCTTGGCACTTAAGGTTGAGATATGTTAAGTGTGGTTTCGTCACGTTTGGTTTGGTTAGGGTACGATAGCTATGAGTTTATGCTATGCACTGCTAATCGGTGGATTGCTGCGCTCTGCTGCGTTCCAATATTTTCTGCTAGTCTCCGTGGATTCCAGCAGGTGTGGTTAGGTTGGGTTAGGTTACGTCATGTTAGGATAGGTTTGGTTACGTTACGTAAGGTTTGGTTAGGACAGCTTTGACTTCCGAACTCTACACGGTTATACCGTGGATTTCAGCACTCTACTGAGCTCTACCATGTTCTACTTGGCCCAGGCGAGACCAGCAATAGCGGTCGCGGCACGATAGGTAGAGATATGTTACGTTTGGTTGGGCTATGTTTGTGTTGGTTAGGTTTGGATAGCTTTGACTTTTCTGCTTTGCACTGCGATTCTATGTATTATTGCACTCTACTCTCCTGTAACTTGTTCCGCTTTGCTCCGTGGATGCCAGCAGCAGCGATCGCGGCACTGTGGGTTAAGTTATGTTACGCTTGGTTACGTTACACTTGGGTAGGTTGGGACAGTGTAGCTTTGACTTTCGTGGCGTAAATTGTTACACAGAGGATATCTGCGCTCCACTCTGCTCTTCTATATTCTGCCTGACACTGGGTAGTCGAGCAGTAGTGGTCGCAGCATGTTACAATGTGCTAGGTTACGTTCGTTTATGTTACGATTGGTTAGGTTAGGATAGGTTAGCTTCGTTTTTTGTGCTGCACACTCCTATTCGGCGGATTTCTGCGCCCTATTTTGCTCTAATATTTTCTGATTGTCGCTGACGATGCCATGAACTGTGGCTTCGGCCGGTTGGGCTGAGTTATGCTACATTCGAGTAGGTTAGGTTGGGTTAACTTTGACTTTCGTGCCATATACTGCAATTCGGTGGAATTCTGCGCCCCACTCTGCTCCACCACATTCTGCTTGTCACTGGGTGGTATAGCAATAGTGGCCGCGACACGTCATGATGGGCTAGGCTACGTTGGGCTATGTTACGATTGGTTGGGTTAGGAATGCATAGCTTCGACTTTTGCGCTATACAGTGCTATTCGTTAAATTTCTTCGCTCTACTGTGCTGCAGTATTTTCTGCTCGGCTCCCTCGAGTCCAGCAATGGTGGTCGTGTCACCCCAGGTTGGGGTACGTTACGTTCGGATACGTTGAGTTAGGTCAGATTAGGGGCGGGGTGTTGATGTGACATTTATGATATGCACTGCTATTCGGTGGATTCCTGCCCTCTACACTGCTACACAGTAATCTGCTTGGCTCTGTGGAGTCCAGCAATACTGGTCGCGGCACGTGAACTTGGGATTTGTTTCGTTTGCTTAGGTTAGGTTCGGCTGGGTTAGGTTAGAGTTGCATTGACATGAGCGCTCAACACTGACATCCTATGGACTTATGTGCTCTACTGTGCCCTAACATATTCTGATTGTCTGTGGGAAAGTCAGCAATTGTGGTCGCGGCACCCAATGTTTAGATATTCTATGCTTTGTTAGGTTAAGTTCGGCCTGATTGTGTTAGGATGTCATTAACTTTTGTGCTATACGCAGTTATTCGTTGGATTCCTGCCCACCACTTCGATCTAATCTAATCTGATGGATCCTGGGAAACCGGAAATAGTGGCCGCGGCACGTTACGTTGATTTCGTCTACGTTAGGTTAGGCTATGTTAGTTTGGGTTAGGATTGGATATCTCTCACTTCTCTGCTGTACGCTGCTATTCTATGAATTTCTGCACCCTACTCTCCTCTGATATATTCTGCTTGGCTCTAGCGAGGCCAGCAATAATGTTGGTGGCACGTTAGGTTGTGTTCTGTTACGTTTGGTAGTGTATCGATTGGTTAGGTGAGGCTATGTTGCCTTTCACTTTTGTGCTGCATACTGCTTCTCGGTGGATTTCTCCACTCTGCTCTGCTCCAATATGCTCTGCTTTGCTCTGGGGCCGGAAATTGTGTCCGCGGAATGTTAGGCTGAGTTAAATTACGTTTGTCTGGTTTATGTTAGCATGGGTAAGGTCCATAAAGCTTTGATATCTCTGCAATACAATATAATTATATGGAACCCTGCTCTGTATTGTGCGCTGCAACTCTCTGCTTGTGTCTGTGGATACCAGGAATGCTTCTCGCGGCAAGATAGGTTGAGTTATGTTGCGCTCGGTTAGGCTATGTTTGTACATGTGTGGTTGGGAAAGCTTTGACTTTAGTGCTATGCACAGCAATTCGGTCCATTTCAGCGTCCTACATTGCTTTGCTATACTCTGCTTGGCACACGTGAGGCCATTAGCAGTGGTCTCGGCACGTCAGGTTGAGTTGTGTTATGTTCGGTTAGGTTATGTTAGTCTGGGCTAGGGTTGGGTTGCTTCGGCATGCATGGTATACACTGTTGCTCAGTGGATATCTGCGTTCCTCCGTGCTCGAGTATATTCTGCTTTGCTTTGGGAAGGCAAGCAATAATGGTCTCGACACGTTTTGTTGGGTTCAGCTACGTTCAGTTATGTTACGTTTGGGTATGTTAGGATATGGTAGCTTCGCCAGCTGTGCTATTCACGGCGATTCTATGGATTTCTGCGGTTTACTCTCCTCTAACCTGTCCTTGTTGTATCTGGGGGGGGGGGGCAATTCCGGTGGCGGCACGTTTGGTCATGTTTTGTAACGTTCGGTAGTGTTCCGATTTGAAAGGTTAGGATAGGTTACCTTTGACTCTTGTGCTGCATACTGCTTCTCTGTGGTTTTCTCTGCTATACTGTGCTCCAATATGATCTGCTTGTCAATGGGGAGGCCAGCAGTGTGGGTCTCGGCTCGTTAGGCTTAGCCAGTCTATGTTTGGTTAGGTTAAGGTTTCTTTGACTTTTGCGGTATACATTGCTATTTGGTGCGTGTCTACGCTCTATTATGCTCTACTACACTCTGCTCGAATCTGTGGATACCAGAAACAGCTGTCTCGGCGCGTCAGGTTCTGTTAATCTACGCTAGACTATGGTACGTTATTCTGGGTCAGGACAGGATAGCTTCGACTTTCGTGGTATCAACAGTTGTTCGGTGCATTTCTGCGCTCTACTGTTCTCCAGTAAGTTCTGCTTGGCTCTGGGCAGGCCAGCAGTAGTCGTCTCGTCCCGTTAGGTGGAGACAGACAACGTTTGGTTATGTTACGTTACGTAAGGTTAGGATGGGATAGCTACGGCTTTTATACTATAGACCGCAATTCAGTGCGTTTTTGCGCTCTGCTGTACTCTAGTATGTTCCGCTTGGCGCTGGGGAGGCCAGGAGTATTGGTCTCGGACCGTTAGTCTGTGTTATGTTGCGTTCGGTTATGTTACGTTAGCCTATGTTAGGACAGGACAGATCTGACTTTTGTTCTGCTACTTGGTGGATTTCTGCGGTCTACTGTGCTCTAACATGATCTGCTTGGCGCTGGGGAGACCAGCAATGGTGGTCTCGACAGGTTAGGTTGAGGCATGTTACGTTTGCTTGTGTTACATTTGGTCAGGTTAGGACAGGCTGGCATTGATATTTGTGCTATACACTGCCGTTCGGTGCATTTCTGCGACCTCCATTGCTCTACTATACTCTGCTGGACTCTGCGGAGGCCAGCTGTAGCTGTCGTGGCACGACAGGTTGGGATAGGTTACGTTTGGTTAAGTTAGATTAGGTTACGTTTGGTTACGATGGCTCTGACTTTTGCGCTATTCACGTATAATCGGCGGATTTCTGCGCTCTACTGTGATCTAGTATGCTCTGCTTGGCTCTGGGAAAGCCTGTAACAGTGGTCTTTGCAGGTTAGGTTGAAGTCGGGTAAGTTTTGCTATGTTATGTTAGCTTTGGTTATGTCTAGGTAGCTTCGAATTTTCTGCTGCACGCAGCGATTCTATGGATTCCTGTGCACAGCTCTCCTCTATTATGCTCTGCTTGGCTATTTGGAGGAGTACAATACTGGTCGCGGCACGTTAGGTGGAATTAGATTTCGTTTCGTTTGGTTAGGTTTGGTTTGGTTAGGTTGGGATAGCATTGAGACACGTGCTCAACACTGATATTCTAAGGAATCCTGTTCTCTACTGTTCTCCGCTATACTCTGCTCGACACCGGGGACGACAGTAACAGTGAGCTCGGGACGTGAGCTTCAGTTAGTCTACGGTTGGCTATGGTACGTTGGTTTGGGTTAGGTTTGGATAGCTTTGACTTTTGTGCTATAGACTGCTATACGTTGAATTTCTCCGCTCTATAGTGCCCCAGTATTGTCTGCTTGCCTCTGGGGGCCAGCAATGGCGGCCTCGGCACGGAAGCTTGGGTTATGTTACGCATGGCTTGGCTTGCTTCGTATATGTTTGGTTGGTATAGCTTTGACTTTTGTGCTATGCACTGCTCTTCGGTCGATATCTGTGCACTGCGTTGCTCTACTAGCATCAGCTTGACTCCGGGGAGGACAAAAACAGTAGCCGTGGCATATTTGGTCAAACTAGGTTACGTTTGGTTAGGCCTGGTTTGGCTAAGTTCGGTTCGGATCGCTTTGACTTTTCTGCTATACACTGCTACTCGGTGGATTTCGGCGCTCCGCTGTGCTCTTGTATATTCTGCTCAGCTATAGGTATGCCAGCAGTATTGGTCTTGGCACGTTGGCCCGAGTTATGTTGCGTTTGGTTTTGTTACGTATGGCTATGCTGGAAGCGGGTAGCTGTGACTTTTGTGCTATACACTTCA
>NW_016908777.1:109018-124106 GCF_001483705.2 Eufriesea mexicana | reverse complement strand
GCTCTAGTATATCCTCCTTGGCTCTGGGGAGGCCATCAGTATTCATCTCGGTACGTAAGTCTGTGACATGTTGCGTTTGGTTATGTTACGTTTAGTTGTGTTAGGGCAGGGTAGCTCTGACTTTTGTGCAATACACGGCTATACGGGGTTTTCTGCGATCTACGTTGCTCTACTACACCCTGCTCGTCTCTGGGGAGACCAGAAATAGCGGTCGTGGCACGATAGTTTTAGATACGCTACGTTCGGTTACGCCGCGTTAGGTTACCTTTGGCAATGATGGCATTGTCTTTTGTGAAATACACTGCTACTCGGAGACTTCTGCGCTCTACTTCTCTCTAGTATCATCTGCTTGGCTCTGCGGAGGCCAGAAAGAGCGGCCGCGGCACGTTAGGCAGAGATAGGTAGCGAATGGTTATGATACGTGTGGTTGGGTTAGGAGAAAATATCTTTGACTACTTTGCCGTACACTGCCACGTTACAGTAGCACTACGGCACGTTATGTTGCATTTGCTATGTCAAGTTGGGATACGTTAGTTTGGGTTAGGTCCGTGTATCTTCGACTTTTCTTCTGTGCACTGCGATTCTATGGATTTTTGCGCTCCACTCTCCTGTCATATATTCTGCGTGGCTCTGTGAAGGCCAGCAATAGTGGTTGCGGCACGTTAGGTAGAGTTTGGTTACGTTTGGTGATGTTACGGTCGGGTATGTTAGGAACGGAAATCTATGGCTTTTGCGCTACACACTGTTCTTTGGTGGAATTCCACCCTGTACATTGTTCTACTATGCTCTGCCCGACTCTGGGGATGCCAGTAATAGTTATTTCGGCGCATCAGGTTGAGTTATGCTACGTTCGGTTAGAGTACGTCGGCTTGGGTTAGTTTTGGATAGCTTCGACTTTCGTGGTTTAAACAGAAGCTCGGCGGATTTCTGCGCTCTTCATTGCTCTACTATACACTGCACGATTCTTGTGAGGCCAACAATAGCGGTCGTGGCACGATAGTTTGCGGTACGTTACGTTTGGCTATGTTATGTTAGGCTACGTTTGGTTAGGATGGCATCGACTTTTGTGTTATACGCTGCATATCGGTGGATTTCTACGATCTACTGTGCTCCAGTATGTTCTGCTTGGCTATGGGGAAGCCTTTAATATTGGTCTCGGAAAGATAGGCTGAGATAGGATACGTTTGGTTAGGCTATGATAAGATAGGTTCGGTTAGGATCGCTTTGACTTTCGTGCTATACACTTTTATTCGGCGGATAGCTACCCTCTACAGTGCTCTACTCTAATTAGCTTGGCCCTGTGGAAGCCTGCAATAGTGGTCGCGGCACGTTACGCTGAGAATCCTGCGTCAGGTTAGGATGAGTTAGTTTGATTCAGGATCGTGTATCTTAGACTTTTCCGCTGTACACTGCGTTTCTATGGATTTTTGCGCTCTACTCTCCTCCAATATGTTCTGTAGGCTATGTGGAGGCCAGCAATCGTGGTGGCGGCACGATTGGTAGAGTTCGGTTACGTTCGGCATTGTTACGGTTGGTTAGGTTAGGACAGGCTATCTATGACTTCTGCGACATACACTACTGTTCGGTCGATTTCTGCGCTCTACTGTGCTCTAGTACGTCCTACCTGGCACGGAGGACGGCAGCAATAGCGTCCTCGGCACGTTAGGTTGAACTAGGCTAAATTTGGCTACATCCTGTTCGTTTGGGTTAGGCTTAAGTAGCTCTGACTTTTCCGACATACACTGCGACTCTATAGATATCTGCGTTGTACTCCCCACTAGTGTGCTCTGCTTAGCACAGTGGTGGCCTGCATTAGTGGCCACGGCACGTTATGCTGATTCAGGTTACATTCGCTTAGGATGGGTTAGGCTAAGTTTGTTCAGAATGCATTTAGCTTTTGTGCTGCAAACTGCTATTCGATGGATTACCGCGATCTGCAGTGCTCTGGTATGACCTGCTTGGCTCTCGGTAGGGCAGCAATAGCGGTCTCGGTACGTTACGCTGAGTTAGTCTATGTTTGGCTGTGTTCTCTTGGTTCGGGTTAGGCCATGGTCGCTTTGACGTTTCTGATATACACTGCGATTCTGTGGATTTCTGTCTTCTACTCTCCACTAGTCTGCTCTGCATGACCTTTGGAAGGCCAGCAATAGTGGTCGCGGCATATTATATTGAGTTACATTATGTTCGGTTACGTTAGGAGAGGATAGCTTGGACTTTAGGGCAATAATCTGCTGTTAGGCGGATTCCTGCTCCCTTCAGTTCTACAATATGCTCAGCTTGGTGATGGGGAGGCCAGCGATAGGGATCTCGGCACGTTAGGTCGAGTTATGTTACGCTTGGTTATGCTAGATTTGGACAGGTTTGGTCAGGACATCTTCGCCTTTTGTGCTGATCAATGCAATGCGATGGGTTTCTGCGCACTACTGTGCTCTGGTACATTCTGCTTGCCTCTGTGGAGGCCGACAATAATGGTCTCGTCTTGTTAGGTCGAGCCAGGCTGCGTTTGAATGTGTCGCGTTTGGCTAGGTTGGGCTGGCTACTTTGACTTTTGTGCTAAGCACAGCGATGCGGCGGATTTCTGCGCCCTGCTGTGCCCTAGTATATACTGCTTGGACCTGTGGAGACAAGCAACAGTGCTGCTGAACGTTGTGATTCATTAGGCTACATTATGTTTGGTTGCGTTCGCTGGGGTCAGGTTAGTCTAGCTTTGACTTTTCTGCCCTACGCTGCGAGTATATAGATCTCTGTGCTCTACTCTCCTATAGTATGTTCTGCTTGGATCTGCGGACGCCAGAAAGAGTGATTGCGGCACATTATGATCAGTTAGGTTACGTTGGGATGTGTTACGGTTGGTTTGGTTGGGATAGGATACATTCGAATTTTGTGCTACACGCTGCTATGCGGAGGACATCTACGCTATACTGTGAACAGGCATGTTCCTCTTGGATCTCTGTAGGCCAGCAATATCGGTCACGGCATGTAAGGGTTATTGAGGTTTCGTCCAGATATGTTAGATTATGCTGAGTTTGGTGTGTTGGCTTCGACTTTCGTGCTGTACACAGTTATCCGGTGGACTTCCGCGATCTGCTGCGCTCTACAGTATTCTGCTTGGCTATGGGGAGGCCAGCAGCAGCGTCCGCCGCACGTCATTTGGTTCATGCTACGTTTGGGTTGGTTAGGTTTTGTCAGGTTAGCTTAGAATACCTTTGACTTTTACGCTGTATGCCCCAATGCGGAGGATTTCTGCCTTCTACTGTGCTGAAACGCATTATTGTTGGCACTGGGGAGGCAAGTAGCAGTAGGCATGGCACGTTAGGATGGATTCGGTTACCTACGGTTATGTCACAGTATGTTCGGTTAGGATAGGATATGTTCGAATCTTGTGCTATACACTGCTATTCGAAGGGCTTCTGCGCTGTACTGTGACCTAGTATTTTCTTCTTGTGCCTATGTAGACCAGCAATATTTGTCCCTTCACGTTATGTTGTGTTACACAGCGTTTGGATAGTGTAGGTTAGGCAAAGCTAGCTCAGGGTATGTTTGACTTTTGTGCTATAAACCGCAGAGCGGTGAATTTCTGCGCTCTGCTGTGCTCTAGCGTATTCTGCTTCGCGCTGGGGTGGCCATGAAAAGAGGTCTCGAAAAATTCAATTATATTACGTTTGGCTAGGTTAGGAGAGGCTACTTTGTCCTTCGCGCTATACACCGCTTTTTGGTGGATTCCTGTGACATATAGTGTTCTACTCTATTCTGCTTGTCTCCGCGGATGCCAGCAGAAGTGGTCGCGGCACGTTACGTTGTGTTACGTTACGTTCGCTTCTGTTACGTTTGGTCAGGCTAGGATAGAGTATATTAGACTTTTGCGCCATACACTGCTACTCAGTGGGTTTTTGCCCTCTACTGTGCTCTAATATGTCCTGTTTGACCCATCGGTTGCCAGTTATGTTGTTCTCGGGACGCTATGTTGAGTTATATTTCGTTTTGTTAGGTTGGGTTAGGAAGGCTTGGTTAGGATATCTTTAGCCTTTGCGCTGTACACTGCTACACTGTCGACTTCTACGATTCACATCGCTCTCTTACCATCTGCTCGACACTGGGGAGGCGAGCAGTTGTGCTCGTGGCACGCTAGATTGTGTTATGTTTCGTTTGATTAGGGTAAGTTAAGATATGTTGGTTAGGATAGCTTTGTCAGTCGTGCCATACACGGCTATACGGTGGGTAACTGTGGTTTGCTGTGCTCTAATATTACCTTCTGTGTCCTGGGGAGGGCGGAAGCATGGTCGCGACACGTTATGTTGATTTAAGCTGCGACTCCTTCTGTTGGGTTAGGTCAGGCTAGGTTAGGTTACCGTTGACCTTTATGCTGTCCACTGCTTTGCGGTGTATTTCTGCGCTCGACTGTGCTGTAGTACATTCTGCTTCCCTCTGTGGAGGCCAGCAATGGTGGTCTCGTCAGGTTACATTGAGTTACATAACGTTCGGGTGGGTTAGGTTAGGCTACTTCGTCTTTTGTAACTTTTACTGGTATTCGGCGGATTTCTGTGCTCTACTGTGCTCTAGCATATTCTGCATGGCTCCGGGGAGGCCAGCAATAGTGGTCTCGGCGCGTTGGGCTTAGCAATGTTACGTACGCTTATGTTACGTTTGGCAAGGTTAGGACACGATATCCTTGACTTTTGTGCTATACACTGTTGTTCAGTGGATTTCTGCTTCCCACTGCGCTTTAACATATCCTGCTTGACTCTGGGGAGGCAAGCAATATTTGCCTGGAGACGCTTAGTTAAGTTACTCTACGTCTGTATCTTCGTCTGTATCTACGTGGGAATGTTAGATTACGTACAAGTAAGGTTAGGGCACGATTCACATTTGTCCTATGCACTGCAATGCTATGGATTCCCGCGCTCTACTGTGCTCTAGTTGATGCTGTTTGGATCTGTGCAGGCCAGCAATAGCGGTCTCGTCGCGTAAGATTCACATAGGTTACGTGTGCTTATGTTTCGTTTGTTTCGGTTAGGACAGGGTAGCCCTGGCTTGTGCGGTGTACATGCCTACTCGGTGGATTTTCTACTATCCAATGATATCTAACAATCCCTGCTTGGCCCTGAGATGTCATCCAATATTGGTCTCGTCATGTTCTGTGATGTTATACTACGTTTGGGTAGGTTAGGTATGGTGCGCTTAGGACAGTGTATGTTTGACTCTTGCGGTATAAACAGCAATGCGGTGGACTTTTGCGCTCTGCTGTGCTGTAGTATGTTCTGCTTAGCGCTGGGGAGGCCAGCAGTAGCGTTCGCGTTGTGTTAGGTTTAGTTGGGCTCCGTTTGCATATGCTACGTTTGGCAAGGTTAGGATATGCTACTCCGACTTTTGTGATTTGCACAGCTATTCCGTGGATTTCTGAGATCCACTGCGCTCTACTGCAATCTGCTTGGCTTTGGAGAGACCGGCAGCAGAGTTCGCGGAACGTCATTTGAGCTATGCTTCGTTCTGCTTGGTTAGGATAGGTCAAGTTATGTTAGGGTATCTGCGGCTTTTACGCAATTCACTGCAATGCGGTGGATTTCTGCGCACTACTGTGCACTAGTACGTTCCGCTTGCCTTTGTGGAGGCCAGCAATAGTGGTTTCTTCATGTTAGGTTGAGTTATGCAAGGTTGAGTTATGCTAGGTTTGTGTATGTTACGTTTGGCTAAATAAGGTTAGGCTACTTCGACTTTTGTGCTACTCGCTGCTATACGGTGGATTTCCACCCTCTAATGTGCCCTAACATACTCTGCTTCGCCCTTGGGAGGCATGCATTACTGGGCTCGTCTCGTTGTATTCAGCTACACTACCTTTTTATAGGTTAGAAAAGGTCGTGCTGGTTCAGGATATGTTTGACTTTTGTGGTGTACACTGCTAAGCGGCGGATTTCTGCGCACTGCTGTGTTCTAGTATGTTCTGCGTGACTCTGGCGATGCCAGCAATACTGGCCTCGGCATGATAGGATGAGTTATGATACGTTTGCTTATGTTACGTTTCGTGGGGGCAGGATAGCATAGACTTACCTTTTGTTCTATAAACTGCTAACGGCGGATTTCTGCGCTCTACTGTGCTCTAATATTATCTGCTTGGTTGTGGGGAGACCAGCAATAGTGGTCCCGTTGCGTTAGGTTGGGATAGGCTACATCTGCTCATGATACGTTTGGCTACGCTAGGAGTGAATAGCTTTGGCTTTTGTGCCATACAATGCTATTCGGTGGATTCCTGCGCTCTGCTGTGCTCTATTAAGCTTTTCATTACTCTCGGGTGACCGCTGGCAATGGGCGCGGCACGCAAGGTTGTGTTCGGTTACGCTTCGTTAGGTTAGGTTAGGAAGGCTTTTTAATGTTTCTCTGACTTTTGTGCTATGCACTGCCATTCGGTGGACTTATGTTCTCTACATTGCTCTACTACAATCTACTGGGCCCTTGGAAGCGAGCAATGGACATCGTGGCACATTAGGTAGTGTTAGGTTCTGTGTGGTTGGTATAGGTTTGGTTCTGCTTGGTCAGGATAGCTTCGACTTTCGCGCTGTAAACTGCTTTTCGGTGGATTCCTATGATCTACGTTGCTCTACTATATTCTGCTTGGCTCTGGGGATGCCAGCATCAGTGGCCGCGACAGGATATGTTGAGACATGCTTCCTTTCGTTCCATTAGTAAATGTCATGTACGGTTGGGATGTGCTCGACTTTTGTGCTTTACGCTGCAATGATTTGGATTTCTGAGCTCTACTGTGCTCTAGTATATTCTGCTGGGCTCTGTGGAGGCCAGCAATAGTGGTGTCGGCGCGTTTCGTTGGGAAATGTTGCGTACGTTCGTGTAACATTTGGCTAGGTTAGGGAACGACAGCCTTGAGTTTTGTGCTACACGCTGTTATAGGGTGGATGTATTCGCTCTACGTTACTCTACTCCTCTCTGCTAGAATCTGGGAAGGCGAGCAATAGAGGTCTTGGCACGTTACGTTGGGTAAGGTTATGGTAGGTGTGGTTGGTGTGGCTTTGACTTTCATGCTATATACCGCTTATCGATGGGATGCCAGCAGCTGTGCGCGGAGAACGTCACTTTGAGTTACGCTGCGTTCGGTTAGGTTAGGTATAGGTCAGGTTAGGTTAGGGCATCTTCAACTTTTGTACTATACACTGCTCCTCGGTGGATTCCTGCGATCGACATTGCGCTAATATACTCCGCTTAGCGGAGGCGGGCAATAGTGCCATCGGCACGATAGTGTGTGTTAGGCTACGTACGGTTATGTCACGCCTGGTTAGGTTAGAACACGATAGCCTTGACTTTTGTGCTATGGACTGCTATTCGTGGATTTCTGCGCACTAGTGTGCTCTAGTACATTCTTCTTGTCTCTGTGGAGGCCAGCAGTGTTTGTCTCGTCATCTTAGGTTGATCTATGGTACGTTTGGATACGTTACGTTTGGCAAGGTTAAGATAGGCACGTTGACTTTTGTGCTTTCCACTGCTATTCTGTGGACTGCTGATCTTTAGTTTGCCTTAATATGCTTTGATTGTCTCTGCTGAGGCCAGCAATATGGCTTTCGTCACGTTATATTGAGTTAAGCTATTTCTCTATATGTTAGGTAAGGTCAATTTGGGTAAGGATATGTTTTACTTTTCTGCTACACGCTGCAATGCGGCGGATTTCTACGCCCTAGTGTGCTCTAGCATGGTCTGCTTGCCCCTGTGGCGGCCAGCAATACCTGTCATGTCAAGTCAGTATAGTTATGTTACGTTTGGTTGTGTTAAGCTTGGCTCGGCTAGGATAGGCTACTTTGAATTTTGTGCTATAGACCATTATGTGGTGGATTCCTGTGTTCTACTGTGCGCTACTATATTGTGCTCGCTTTGGGGCGTCTGCAGCAGTGGACGCGACACTTTGTGATGTGCTATGCTACGTTCCGTTAGGTCAGTCTGGGTCACGTTATGGAAGGATATCTTCGACTTTTGCGGTATTCACGGCAATGGGGAGGCTTTCCGAGTTCGAGTGTGCTCCAGTACATTCTGCTTCACTCTGTGTAGGCCAGCAACTGTTGCCTTGTCAAGTTAGCTTGAGTTATATTACGTTCGGCTAGGTTAGGTTGGGTCAAGTTTGGTTAGGATATGTTTGACTTCTGTGCCGTACACAGCAATGCCGAGAATTTCTGCGCTCTGTTATGCACTAGTATATTCTGCTTTGATCTGTGGGGGGGGGGGGCAGAAATAGTGGTCGCGGGACGTTACGTTGTATTAGGTTACTTTTGGTGCTGTAACGATTGGCTATGTTAGGACTTGACGAATTGCACCTTTCTGCTACACAGTGCAATGCGGCGGATTTCTGCGCTGAACTGTGCTCTAGCATATTCTGCTACGCTCCCGGGGGGCTAGCAACAGTGTTCACGGCGTATTGGTTTGGGAAAAGTCACGTACATTTATGCTACGTTTGGCTAGGTTAGGACACGGTAGCCTTGACGTTTGTGCTATACACTGCATTGCTGTGGGTTTATGCACTATACTGTGCTCTAGTATATCCTGGTTGTATATGGGGAGGCCATCAATGGTGGTTTCTGCGTGTTAGGTTGAGTTATGCTACGTTTGGTCATGTTACGTTTGGTGAGGTTAGGACTGGATAGTATGTACTTTTGCGCCATACACTACTATACGCGGATTTCTGTGCTTCAGAGTGTACTAGTATTTTCTTCGTCGCACTGGGAGGCCAGCAATCGCGGTCTCAGCGAGTTATGATGAGTTACACAACGTTTCTATAGGCTATGCTAGGTGAGGTTTGGTTAAGGTGTCTTCCACTTTTGCGCTTTGCACAGCAATGCTGTTGACTCCTGCGCTCTGCTGCCCTCTAGTCAGTTTTGCTTTGTTCTGGGGAGTCCAGAAATAGAGTTCGCGTGTCTTTATTTTGAGATAGGTTACGTTTGGTTGCGGTACGATTGGTTATATTAGGATAGGATTGGCCTGGACTTGTGCTATACTGTGCAATGCGGCGGATCACTGCGATCTACTCTGCTCTGTTATCCTCTGCTTGGCTCTGGGGGCCCAGCAGTATTGGTATCGTCAAGCTATGTACAGTTACACTACGTTCGGGTAGGATAGGTTAGGTCAGGTTTGGTTAGGGTATCTCCTACTTTCGTTCTTTGCACTGCAATGCGGTGGACTTCTGCAGTCTGCGGTCTTCTAGTATGTTCTACTTTGCGCTGGGGTGGCCATCAATAGTGGTCTCGACACACTAGTGTTTGTTATGCTACGCTCAGTTATGTCACGTTTGGAGAGGTCAGGATATGAGAGCTTACACTTTTCTGCTATACACAGCTGTCCGTGTGTATCTACGCTCTACTGTGACCTAATTCCAGTTAGCTCTGGGGAGGCCAGCAATGGTTGCCTCGACACGCAATGTTGAGTTATGTTACGTTCGGTTACGTTTGGCTAGGGTAAGATCAGTCAGGTTATCATAGACCTTCGTGCTGTACACTGGTACTCGTAGGATTTCTGCGTTCGACTGTGCTCTACTGTATTCTGCTTGGCTCTGCGTAGGCCAGGAGCAGTGTTCGAGGCACCTAAGTATGAGTTAGGTTACGTTCGGTTAAGTTACGTTTCGTTAAGTTAGGGAAGGATATCTATGACTTTTGCGCTATACACCGCTATTCGGTGGATTTCTGCGCTCTACATTGCTCTACTATACTCTGCTCGACACTGATGTGGCCAGCAATGGTGATCGTGGCACGGAGGATTGAGAAAAGTTTCGTTCGGCCATTTCATGTTCTGGTACGGTAAGGGGGACAGCTCTTACTTTTGTGATATACTCGGCTATTCGACGGAATTTTATGCCCTACTGTGCTCTAATATGCTCTGCTTGTCTCTGAGGGGGCCAGCAATAGTGGTCTCGGCACGTTATGTTGTGCCAGGTTACGCTAAGTTAGGTTGGGTTAGGCTACGTTTGCTTAGGATAGCTTTAGCTTTCGTGCTGTGCGCTGCTATACGATGCATTTGCTCCACTCTGCTCTAGTAATTCCTCCGCGGTTGCGCGGAGTGCAGCAATAACTGTGTCAGCACGTTAGGTTTAGTTATGCCGTGTTTGGCTATGTCCTGCCGGCTTGCGTTAGGTTTGGGTAGCTTAGACTTTTCTGACATATACTGCGATTCTAGAGATTTCTGCGCTCTACTCTCCACTAATATGTTCCGCTTGGAACTGGGGAGGCCAGAATAGTGGTCGCCGAACTTTATGTAGGGTCACGTTACGTTTGCTTATGTCCCGATTCATTAGGTTAGGAGAGGGTATCCTTGACTTTAGTGCTGTTGTCTCTTATTAAGTGGATTTCTGCACCATAGAGCACATTAATGCTTTCAGCTTGGCCCAGGGATTTCCAGCAACAGTGGCCCCTGCTCGTTGCGTCGAGTCATGTCACGTTCGGCTGTTTTGGGACAGGCCAACTTTGGTCTCGGCAGCTTTAAATCTTATGTTGTACACTACTTTTCTGTGGACTCCTGTGCTACACTGTGCTCTAGTATGCCCTGATTGGCTCTGGGGAGCGCAGCAATAGAGGTCTCGGCACGTTCTGTTGAATTATGATATATTTGGCTATGCTCTGTTTCTTTGGGTTAGGTACGGGTAGCTTTGACTTTTCTGATATACACTGCAATCCTATGGATTTCTGCGCTCTACTCTCCGCTTATGTGTTCTGCTTGGCTCTGTGTAGGCCAGCAATATTGGTTGCGGCACGCTTGGCTGAGTTAGGTTACGATTGGTTATGTTACGATTGGTTAGGTTAGGAGAGGTGTCTCTGTCCTTAGGCGTATTGTCTGCTATTAGGTGGAACTCTGCGCCCTACAGTGCTCTAACGCCTTCAGCTTGGCTCTGAGAGGGCCAAATATAGTGGCCTCTGTATGATACATTTTGTCAAGTTGCGTTGGGTTAGGTTACATCAAGCTATGTTAGGTCAGGATAGCTTTAACTTATGTGCTGTACGCTGCTATTCGGTGGACTTTAGCGCTCTACTGCGCTATAGTATGTTCTACTCGGCTCCGGGGAGGGCAGCAATACCGGTCTCGGCACGTTAGGCTGATTTATGCTATATTTGTCTTTGTCCTGGTGGCGTGGGGTAGGCTTGCGTAACTTTGACTTTTCTGATATTCGCTGCCATTACATGGATTTCTGCCCTCTGCTCTCGGATAGTGTGTCTGCTGGAATCTGGGAATGCCAAAAATTGTGTTCGCGGCACGTTAGGTTGTGTCAGCTTACGTTCTGTTATTTTACGGTTGGCTAGGTTACGAGAGGATAACTTCGACTTTAGTGAAATAGTCTGCTATTAGGTGGATTACTTCCCCCTTCAGCGCCTTAATGTTTTCAGCTTGGCTCTGGGAAGGCCAGGAATAGATGTCTCGGACTCGGCTCCGGGGAGGGCAGCAATACCGGTCTCGGCACGTTATGTTGAGTCATGTCACGTTCGGTTAGGTTTGGTTAGGCTGTGCTTCGTCGTGATAGCTTCAGCTTCGTGCTCTACACTGCTATTCGGTGGATTCCTGCGCTCTACGGCGCTCTAATATGTTCTGCTTGGCCCTGGGGCGGGCAGCAGTGACGGTCTCGGAACGTTGGGTTGAATTATGCTATGTTTGGCTTTGTCCTGCATGGTTAGGATTAGGTAGCGTAGACTATTCTGATATACACTGCGATTCTATGGATTCCTGCGGTCTGCTCTCCACTAGTGTGTTCTGCTGGGCCCTGGACAGGCCAGCATTTGTGGTCGCGGCGCTTTATCTTGACCTTGGTTACGTTTGGCTATGTTACAATTGGTAAGATTAGTAGAGGATAGGTTTCACTTTAGAGCCACAGTCAGCTATTAGGTGGATATCTGTACTCTACTGTGCTCTAATATTTCCAGCTTTGCTTTGGGAAGGCCAGCAATAGTGTTCTCGGCACGTTACGTTATGTCAGGTTAAGTTCGGTTAGGTAGGTTTAGGCTAAGTTTGGTTGGGATAGCTTCTACTTTTGTGCTGTACACAGCTCTTAGGTGATCTTCTGGGATCTACTCTGCTCTAGCATGTCCTGCTTGGATCAGGTGGGAGGGGGACAGCAATAGCGGCTACGGCAGGATAGGTTGAGATGAGCTATGCTTGTCTATGTCCTGTTGGTTTGGGCTAGGCCAAGGTAGCTTTGTCCTTGCTTATATACACAGCGATTCCATGGATTTCTGCGTTCTACTCTCCACTAGTGTGCCCAGCCCGGATTTTGGGCGGCCAGCAACTGTGGCCGCGGCTCGTTAGGTTGTGTCAGATTACGATTGGTTATGTTACGATTTGTGAGACATCGAGAGGGAGGCATTGACCTTCATTGCTTTAGTCTGCTGTTAGTTGGATTTCTGCGCCCTGTGGTGCGGTAATGTTATCAGTTTGGCTCTGGGAAGGCCAGCAACATCGGCCGCGGCTCTTTATATCGAGTCATGTTACGATCGGTTGGGTTGGGTTAGGCTGTTTGGTTAGCATAGTCTTAACCTTTGTGCTTTACACTGCTATTCGGTGGACTTCTGCCATCTACTGTGCCCTGGTATGTCCTGCTTGTCTCTGAGGAGGGCAGCAATATTGGTTTCGGCACGTCAGGCTGAGTTAGGCTATGTTTGTCTATGTTCGGTTGATCTGTGTTAGGTTCGGGTACCATTCACTTTCCTGACATGCATTGCGATTCTATGGATTTCTGCGTTCTGCTCTCCACTAATATGTCCTGCTTGTCTCTTGGGATGCCAGCCATAGTGGTCGCGGCACGATAGGTTAAGTTAAGTTACGTCTGGTTACTTTACGGCTGGATATGTTAGGAGAGGATAGCATTTACTTTAGTGTTATGGTCTGATATTAGGTGGACTTCTGCGCCCTGCAGTGCTCTAATATCTTCTGCTAGACGCTCTGAAGGACGACAACAGTGATCTCGGCACGTAATGCTGAGTCACGTTACGTTCGGTTAGGTTGGCTAAGTCTAAGTTTTGTAAGGACAGCTTTTACTTTTGCACTGTATAATGGCAATCCATGAATTTCTGGGCTCCACTGTGTTCTAGTAGATCCAGCTTCTCACTCGGGAGCGCACCAATATCGTTCTCGACACGATAAGCAGTGTTAAGCTATGCCCGGTTATCCTCTGTCTGTCTCTGTTAGGTTCGGCCAGCTTCGTCCTTTCTGATTTGCACTGCGGTTCTACGGATTTCGGCTTTCTACTCCCCACTAGTGAGTTCTACGTGGCTCTGAGGAGGCCAACGATAGTGATCGCGGCACGTTATCTAGAGTAAGGTTACGTGTGGTTATATTACGATTCGTTAGGTTAGGAGAAGATAGGTTTGACTTTAGTGCCATAGTATGTTATTAAGTGGATTTTAGCCCCTCGCAGTGCTCTAATATTTTCAGCTTGGCTCTGGGAAGGCCAGGAATAGATGTCTCGGCGCGTTATTTTGAGTCAGTTTACGTTCGGTTACGTTGAGTTTGGCTAAACTTCGTTGGCATAGTTGTAACTTTTGTGCTGTATCCTGTTATTCGGTGTACTTCTGGGTTCCACTGCGCTCTACTATACTCAGCTCGACTCTGGGGAGGCCAGTAACAATTGTCCAGGCATGTAAGCTTGCGGTATGCTACGCTCGATTGTGTTATGTTTGTTTGGGTTAGGTTAGAAGAGCTTTGACTTTCGTGATATAAACTGTTGCTCGGTGGGTTTCTGCGCTCTGCTGCGCACTAATATGCTGTGCTTGGCTCTGGTGAAGCCAGCAGTAGTGGTCGCGGCACTCTAGGTTGTGTTACATTACGTTTGGTTAGGTAAGATTGGTTAGGTTAGGATGGGATAGCTATGACTTTTGTGCTATACACTGCTATCCGGCGGTTTTCTGCGTCCTACGGCGCTCTTATGTGCTCTGCTTTGCTTTGGGGAGGACAGCAATTGCGGCCTCTGCACGTTTCTTTGAGTTAGGATACGCTCGGTTTTGTTAGGTTTTTTAGGGGTAGGTTTGGATATCTTTGACTTTCGGAAAATACACTGACATTCTATGGACCTCTGCGTACAACTCTCCCCTAATATGCGTGGCTTGGCGTTGTGGAGGCCAGCAATAGTGCGATAGGCACGTTAAGTTTGGATGGGTTAGGTTTGGTTGGGATAGGTTATGTCAGGTTTGGTTAGGCTAAATATTGCCTTTCCGCTTTACACCTCTATGCTGCGTACTCCTGCGGTCTACTCTGCTGTAGTATATTCTGCTCTGCTCTGGGGATGTCAGCAATAGTTGTGTAGTCACGTTAGGTTGAATTATGTTGCGCTTGGTTGTGTTACATTTGGTTAAGTTAGGATAGGATAACTATGACTTTTGTGCTAAACACTCCTGTTCGGATGATTTCTAAGTTCCCCGTTGCTCTACTATGCCCTGCTCGACCCTTGTCGAGTCCTGCGGTAGAGGTCTCGGCTCGGTAGGTTTAGTTATTCCACGTTTGGTTAGGTTAGGCTGGGTCAGGTTACGTTAGAAAATTTTTGACTTTTGTGCTATACAGTGCTATTTGGAGGCTTTCTGCGCTCTACTGAGCTCTTGTATATCCTCATTGACTCTGTGGAGCCCAGCAATAGTGGTCTCGTCTCGTTAGGTTAAGTCAGGTTGCGTTTGGTTATGTTACGTTTGGTTACGTTGGGATGGGGTAGCTTTGTCTTTTATGCTATACACCGCTATATGGTGGGCTCCGGCGCTGCGCATTGTTTTAATACGCCCAGCATATCTCTCGGGAGGCCAGCAATACTGTTCTCGGTACGTTATGTTTAGCTATGTCACACTAGGCTTTGCCAGGTTAGGAAATGCCATATTAAATTATCTTCGACTTTTGTTCCGTACACGGCAATGCGGTGTGTTACTGCGCTCTACTGTGATCTTGTTTGTTCTGCTAGTCTCTGGGGTGGACAGCAATTGTGGTCCAGGCTGTCTGGGCTGGCTCTGGTTGCGCTTGGCTATACTAGATTAGGATAAGTTTGGTTAGGATATCTTTGTCTTTTGTGCTATTCACTGATATTCGGTCGATATCAGTGCAATGCGTTGCTCCTCTAGTATCTGCCTCTCTCCGGAGAGGCCAG